>NW_007749181.1:2989-7294 GCF_000696425.1 Galeopterus variegatus | reverse complement strand
TCTTAGTTTTTAATTGACTTGACCCGTCAGCAACATTTGCACGGTTGACAACTCTGTACGTCTTGAAACATATTTCCATAGGCTTCTGTGACTCCTACAATTTTGGTTTACCAGTTATGTCTCGTGTTCTCTCATAGTTTGTTTTCAGGTTCTTTCTTCCTCTGCATATTTTCATATTAGTTTTTCTCTGAGTTTTGTTTTTATCCTTATTCTATACTCACTGTACAAGTCCCTCTGAGTTGTGTCAAAAACTCCATCATTTGAAATTCTTTTAGGGATACCAATAACTTTATAGTTTCTATTTTTAGTATATATCTCTTTTTTGATTTCAGAGAATATATACAACTAATTACGGTAATTTCCTATTAGCTGGAGACAGCGTTCTATAACCCAGTCTTGTTAAATTTCCTCTGTTCATTGTGCTGAAACAGAAATATTGAAGATTCATTCCTGAATTTTCCTCTGTATCTCTGCCAACCAATCTATCATAATTCTTCTGCATTCTTCTTTCAAATACATCCTCTAAATCTAAACTTCACTCTTTTTTATGGCAATGACCATACTTCATGCCATATCTACCATCTGAATTATTTTTATAGCCTCAGGCAAGTCTCCTTGCTTCAGATGTGGTTCTCTTTCCAAGCTATACTCTGTGATGGAGCCAGAGGATATTTCTAAAACTTAAATGATCTTTTCACATTCTCATGCTTAAAACCTTTCATAGTTTCCCAGAGCTCTTAGGTGGGATCAGCTTCATGGGCATATCACATGTGCAGTTGCACAGGATCCTGCTCTTAGAAGGACCCCATGCTCTGCTCTAAAGAGTTAAAACTCTTAAACTTTTGAACAAAGAGCCCCATATTTTCACTTTGCACTGGGTCTCACAAATCACTGAGATGGCCCTGCCCTAAGATTTACATATCTTAATATAGCTTATAAGATTTGTGTAACTAAGTCCCTGTCCTCTGTCCTTTTGGCCACTCATGTTGCTCTCTGTCCACACATGCACACACATGTGCACATACATGCACAATTCAGTCATTTGCACTCCATCCCCAATGTGTTACTGAGCTACTGTTCGATGTGTAGCTCTCTGCTTCAATATTAATTTCTGGGGAAGCCTTGCCACACACTGTAGCTAGTCCCAATCCCAGAGCATCTCTACTTATCTCATGGCACTCATTTAACTCTATGGTAATTAGTTATTTGCTTTTCTCTATGTTCTAGGGGATGCTAAAGTACATGCCACTGTTTATTGTTTTATGCATACTACATTTTATAGTTCCTGTTATCATGGATATTTATATGTATTTAATTTCTGAATGGTTAACAAAAAGTGATTTTCTTTTCTTTTTTCAAATAGAAATAAACATGTAAATGTTAAAATTGTCTACTTAATATGGACCTATGCCAGAAAATATAATACAGTTATTATATTTCTATTGATCAGATATTCACAGCTACTAAACTTCAGACAGAAACTAGCATCTTGGGTTTTATTTCTGCAAGTATTGCAATAAAGGGGAACATATTTCAAACCAGAGATCAATCTTTAAAATCATAGCTTTTATCTTTGACTACTCTCTTTGTTGACTTTTACAGGGATGGTCTTTTATAGTCATACAAATATTATTATTATTCTGAAAAACCAAGCCTATTGCTCACCAAACCTATGATGAAAACCAAAAGAAATGAAAAATTGAAGGTTAATTTTTTTGTCTTACTACAATTGTCAAAACAACATGTGTTCCATGTAAATAAAAGACAATAGGGAAAATGGTATTAGCATGAAAGCATACAGAGGAGATATCCTAACGCACTGTGTGTAAACAAAATAGCACCAGGGTACACAATGCTAGAAAGGGACTGAGAAGTGAATTTCTGCACATGTCTAAAGTGGGTCAAGGTGGAAGACACTTCCCCACAACAAAATTTTGTCCTAATGGCTATTCTCATCAAATCCTTCAGAGATTTTGAACAATAGGAACAATAAGAACTGATCTGGCTACAAATTTGCCAAATTTATCTGGATTTTATTATTCTCACTCACTGAATGACAGCTTTACCATCCTCATCATCATTCTCATGAGACAATAGTCACTAAGAATCCACTATGCTCGGGATGCTAAGAGAATTTCAGTAGATAAGAATCAAGACAGAATTTTAGCTTGATTAATTTATAATTTTAAAAATTATGCTAAGTGAAATTATTCAAACACAGAAAAATACTGCATGAGCTCACTTATATGTGGAATCTTAAAAAAAAATGTCAAATAAATAAAAATAGAATAGGATGGTGGTTACCAGAGATGGGTGGGAAGAGGGAGGCAATGAGAGGTAAGTCAAAGGGTACAAATTTGCAGTTAGGTAGGATGAATAAATCTAGAGATCAGATGTACAGCATGAGAACTATAGTTAATGATATTGTATTGTATACTGAAAATGTGCTAATACATTAATTTTAGGTGCTCTTAGCATAGGAGAAAAAAATGGTAACTATAGCAGGTGATGGATATATAAATTTATTTGTTCGTAGTAATCATTAATAATAATTCTATTATGTATAAGTACATAAAGCATCATGTTGTACACCCTATATATATACAAAAAAATTTTTTTTAAATTAATTAGCTATCAAGCCACAAAAAGACATGGAGGAAACTTACATACACGCAGCTAATTAAAAGAAGCCAGTCCTAAAAAGCTATACATTGTATTATTTCAACTATGCTGCATCCTGCAAAAGGTAAAACTAGGGAGAGGAGAGAAAGATCAGTGTTTTGAAGGAGTTCCATTAGCGGCAGGGAGGGTGGAGCACAGAATAGGGGATTTTTAGGCCAGTAAATCTATTCTGTATAATACTGTCATGATTGACACATAACATTTAGTATTTGTCAAAGCCCATAGAACTGTGCAATGCAAAGAGTGAAGCCTAATGTAAACTATGGCGTTTGTCAAAAATAATGTGTCAATATTGGTTCATCAATTGTAACAGATGTGCCAAAACTAATGCAAAATATTAATAACGGGAAATAATGAGGGCAAAGGGGACAACTCTGTACTATTTTCTCATTTTTCTGTAAACCTAAAATTGCTATAAAAATAAAGTCTATTAATTAAAAAAATACCTACATTGTATTAAATGACTCTATTCCTTGTTATACAAATGCAAACATGCTTTTACCTGCTTGAGACTCTTCTCATTTATCTATCTGTACAGTGGCTTTGCCATATGTCCACCTAGTTCCATTAACCTAAGAACATTTCTTATATAATTAAAGAAGTGAGCAGAAAGATTGTCAGATAAAAGCTAACAGATACTAAGAGCCTTAGTGAAGCTCAAAATAATAAAACATAAAACCAATTGCAAAATAATACAGCACAAAGCCAAAGAAAACCATGTGATTACAGGACTAGCACCCAGGAAGAAAGACAGTATGCTGGGCACAGATATGGCACCAGCACACAAGACAGATGCTCTCCGTAGTACTATTAAATAATTTGATTTGGGTATAGCTGGGAGGGGCATTGCAAGTCAGATCCAGACAATGCTCATTAAAGAAGCTCTGACAAGTGATAACAGAAACTCATTTTTCCCTTCCAAGAACTATCTGCTAAGGCAGAGTTGTCAGTCAGCCTTTGGGAATCTTTGCTCATGTGCAGATGTTTCTATTTTCTCTGTACACAAGCAGATCTGTTATTAGCACTTCCAGAGTCTTCTATATTTGAGCAGAGAAGAGAGTGTCTACTGCTTATAGGGAACTCAGTATTTTACTAGCCATAGTCAAAAATAAAATGGAAATTATATCCAGGATCTCATTTAGGCTTTATATAATCTAGTGTGAAAATTTAGGTTCCTCCTCAATGTTATGACAATTTTTTTTTGATTTGTCTGAATATTTCTCTGCCTTAAAAACTGGAAGCGAAATTAGCCATGCAATAGACCATTCCTTACCTTGAGCTCCCTTTTACCACACATTTTCAAAGCTGTTTTACTCTCGACTAACTATAAAAGCTCACTATATTGCTGAATATTTTCTTTCAAAGAAAGAAAAAGAAAAATCATTTTAAAGGCCTATTGATTCTTCAAGCATGTTCAGGTTTACAAGTTAGAGGTGGATTGGTTAATTAACTAGTGGTTGGAAGGTTGATCTCTTTTTTTAAAATTTATTTTTTTATTGAATCATCATTGATTATACATATTTTTGGGATTCAATGTTGATGTATCTTGATCAAATCAATATTACTAGTATATATATTGTTACAAATTGTACTTATTCTTTATGCCCCTTGTCCAATCTCTCC
>NW_007749181.1:0-281 GCF_000696425.1 Galeopterus variegatus | reverse complement strand
ATTAGCAGAACATCCAAAAATCCACATCCAACATACAGCATGGCTGAAAATTTAAAATGTGGTTTTTTAGCCACAAAGAGTTGGGGATTATTTGTTACTGGAGTATAATGTAGCTATCCTAACTTACATGAAATGAAATCAAAACTGACTCTAAAAAGATAAATAGAAGTTAATTGGAGGAATGGAAGGCAGAGTGTTCTAAATGAAGAGGGACATCATTAGCAAAGGCACAAACAGATTCCAAAGTCCATCATGGGGGGAGAAAGCACATGCAATGAATG
>NW_007749180.1:10290-11168 GCF_000696425.1 Galeopterus variegatus | reverse complement strand
TATGCTGATTACCCTGAATAGATCATCACACATTGTATGCATGTATTGAAATATAACTGTATCCCATAATGATATATAATCAATATGTTTCAATGAATTTTTTAAAATGTTAATTCCCTGGTTTTAATAATTGTACTGTGCTTATTTTAAGGTAATACACACTGAAGTATTTAGAGGTAATGACATCATGTCTGCAACTTCCTCCCAAATATTTCAAGGAAAAATGTATGTGCACACACACATGTATTCACAAACATAGAGTGATAATGGAAAAGCAAATATGGTAAAGTGTTAAATTTGGGAATCTGGGTGAATGGCTTATGGGAATTCATTGTACTATTTTTGTAATTTTCAGATAAGCCTGAAATTCTTTCAAAATAAGGTGGTTAAAAAAACAATACAAAACAAATTATGGCAGGAAAATAGTTGACTGGGCTAGATCATTGTTCTGGAGGCTGGAGATCAATGTGATGGCCGATTTGGTGTCTGGTGAAGGCCTGCTTTCTGGTTTATATAGGGTGCCTTCTTGCTGTGTCCTCACAGGGTGGAAGAGGCTATCTAGCTCCCTCAGGCCTCTTTTATAAGATCACTGATCCAATTCAGGAGGGCTCTGTCTTTACGACCTATCACCTCCCAAAGGCCTTGCCACCTAATATGATCACCCTGGGGTTAGGATTTCAACATATGAATTTGGGGGGACACAAACATTCAAACCCTAGCAATATCTCACTCTATCAATAGAAAAAAAGTTTCTGCTGTTAAAAATTATTTCTGTTAGGGTGGGATAAATTTAGTATAGAAATTCTAATGTGTAGGAAAATACTGGTATAAAAATACTATATTTAATAAAAAAGTATTCCTCAAACTTTGGAAAGATA
>NW_007749180.1:7770-8592 GCF_000696425.1 Galeopterus variegatus | reverse complement strand
GCTGCTTCAGAAGGAAAGTCCTGGCACCTTAGTATCTGAATTTGCCAGTAGAATCCTCCATTCTCAACAGTGCAGCATAAACATTTAGGGCAGCCATGGATCTGGGTTTCCCAGTAGTTCATGAATTTCAAACGTGAAGCACAGATCATCCAGGTACATTTTCCTTTATGGTGTTCCTGTAAAACAAACAAACAAACAAACAAAACAGTGGAGAAACTTGACGAGGCTACATTAAATCTAATAGAAAACTTTATTTTCAAGTGAAAAATAGCTCTCTGTTTACATTAGATGCTAATGTGGCATTTTTCTTGAATAATAATAATAATTGAATAAAAATACCCTTCTCTTAAAATTTAAATTTAATTTCTCTTAACATCTTAAAATAGAAAAAGGTTTCGTATGTTCTAAAATGAAAATATTATTTGGACATATAGAATAACTAAGATGCTTGCACTCACAGATATCAAAAAGTTTTAAACTCTTGAGTGCCTGAACTGAGATAACTGAATGACTGGAAGGGGATGAAAATGTAAAGGGTGTGAAAAACGAAAGAACTGAAATTATTTGCAAGAACAATAATAAATTATTTTAGTTTTGTACCTTGGCAAAGTTTTACAGCACTAAAAATGGAATTTACTGACTAACTGAAGAAACTGAGGTAGTATAGTTCTTTAAAAAAAATTTTTTTTATTGGTTATGAATATTCATGGAGTACAGAGCAAATTGTCACCACTTGTGCCTAAGGTGTGATGGCCAGATCTATACTGGCAGCATGTCCATTACCACAAATTGTGATTATACCCTGTGTCCCCCACCCAATTA
>NW_007749180.1:4947-6170 GCF_000696425.1 Galeopterus variegatus | reverse complement strand
ACCCTAAATGTGTTGGTGTTTGGGGCCCGTATTCAAGCCAGGATACATTGGTACAGCTCTGCTGGGTGGTAAAATACTGGAATACTTCTGGATCACTTGAAAATAGTTGCTGTCATGAACCACCATAGGATTTGCTGCCCAGGCTCCTTCTACCCCTCACCTGGTTCCCACCTGGCTTCCTGATGATCCAGCAACTGAAGGATTAACATCAGGCCCAGCAGGGCCTACAGGACTCTCAGCTCCAGGCCTTAGCTGATATCCTGACTGGCTGCTGACTGTGCCAACACTCGTTGTTAAGTATTTTTTACATATTATCCCTGTTTATATGCAGACATTTTTTTCTAATATAAAAACTGACTGTAATTACTCTTGCCTCCTAAGACACATTTTAAATTTTGCTCGAGAACAAAAATCCTTTTGTCTATTCACTTTCTCACTCACACCCTCATTCCTCTCTGACTCATGCACTCCCTCCCTCACTCAAACAAGAAAGCTGGGAAGAGCTCTCCATGAAGAATGACAGCCTGTGCAAAGGCTCTGAGCCAGCACAGAGCTGGAGGCTGGGGACTATAGGAAGGCCGGCCTGCAGCAGACAGGGCACAGGCTGAGGGGCAAGGGCGGCAGGGTCTAGTCACAGAGCTCCTTGATGGGCAGGGTGAGGGGTTTGCACTTCATTCTGAGGACAGTGGAAAGCCAGTGAGAGGTTTTAATCTTAGTTCCCAGGTTAAACTTAGGTCAACAGGTCATTCTGGATGTGTGTGGAGATTGGAAGATGAGGCCATAAGGGTGGATTATGAATTGGGAAGATGAGGCAGATGGTATTTGCATGACAGAGATAAGAGTAGATGGTGTTGGGGCTTCCTCAAAGTATGGATGCTCGCAGTGTAGTTAGAATTCTTAATGGACAGCAGGCTTCCCTCACAGCAAGTGTTCTCCCTCACAGGCAGAAGCTGTGAGGTGTCTTATGACCTAGTCTCAGAAGACACACAGGGTTATTTCTACCACACTGTTAGCCAACAGGGACTTACAAGCCCGTTCAGATTCTAAGGGAGGGGACTGCACACGGGTATAAATACCTCATAGGGAAGGAATGGCACCTTAGACTTGGGCTGGTAATATCTGAGTAGATGTACCCTCTGGGCCTGGGTTAAAAACTGTGCAAGGTCTGGGATTTTGTTTTGTTTGCAAAGTTAGAAATTAACCTGCACTGTTTTATAAATTAG
>NW_007749180.1:0-222 GCF_000696425.1 Galeopterus variegatus | reverse complement strand
TAAAGCAATTGTCCCTAAGCACTCTTATTCTGATTCAAAATTAAATTGCCTCAAATCCTTTTTAGAAGCAAAGAGATAAACAGAAAGTGCCCACTGTGGGGAAATGCTCACAATATACTGTTAAACTGAAAAAAATGAGGCACTCAATTATAGATGGTAAGACCCTAAATGTGTTGGTGTTTGGGGCCCGTATTCAAGCCAGGATACATTGGTACAGCTCTG
>NW_007749179.1:10917-11169 GCF_000696425.1 Galeopterus variegatus | reverse complement strand
GATTTGCATTTAATCAAGGAGGAGCTTGAGGATAAAGCAGAAGATTTAGTAGATCAGCTAAGGAAATCACAAAATAATAATTCAAACATCCAGAAGGAGAACCTTGAGCTTAAGGAACGTATTAGACAAAATGAGGAAGAGCTTTCTAGACTCAGGAATGAGTTAACTCAGTCTCTCAATCAGGACTCTAATAGTACTTTTAAGGATCACTTACTTAAGGAAAGGGAAACTGAAGTTAGAAACTTAAAGCAA
>NW_007749179.1:8361-9067 GCF_000696425.1 Galeopterus variegatus | reverse complement strand
TTGAAGATCAAAACCAGAGTAAAATGCAACTACTTCAATCTTTACAGGAGCAGAAGGAGGAGATGGATGAGTTTAGATACCAGCATGAGCAAATGAATGTCACACACACCCAGCTCTTTTTCGAGAAAGATGAGGGAATTAAGAATTTGCAAAAAGCAGTTGAACAAATCAAAACCCAGTTCCATGAAGAGAGACAGGACATTCAAACAGAGAATCCTGATATTTTACAAGAAACAAGAGTTCAGAGCTTTCATATGGAAAATGGAAGTGAACAGCATGATTTATCTAAAGCTGAAGCCAAAAGATTAGTGAAAGGAATCAAAGAACGAGAACTAGAGATTAAACTTCTAAATGAAAAGAATATATCCCTAACTAAACAGATCGATCAGTTGTCCAGAGATGAGGTTGGTAAACTAATTGAGATTATCCAACAAAAAGATTTGGAGATAGAAGCTCTTCACACTAGAATTTCTTCAGCTTCCTACACCCAGGATATTATATACCTTCAACAGCAATTGCAGGTCTATGCTATGGAAAGAGAACACGTATTATCTGTTTTGGATGAGAAGACTTGGGAAAATAGCCATCTAATAGCTGATTATCATCAAATGATGGATGTAGTTGCAGCCAAAGAAGTAGCACTCATTAAGCTGCAAGAGGAAAACACAAAACTGTCCACTCAATTTAAAAGTAGCAGCCAAAATAT
>NW_007749179.1:5876-6198 GCF_000696425.1 Galeopterus variegatus | reverse complement strand
TATAATTGGTGTGAAAAAGACTCTTAGAGGGTCCAGCTTCCTATTACTCACTAACCAAAATCAGGTGCGGTGTCTTATGGTTGTAAGACTACCACAGAAGGAATGTAGAACAAGTCTTCTGTTGGATGTAGTTTTTTCTTTTGCGGTTTTGCATCTTGTACAATTTAGTTCTATTTCATTGATATTTACACATCTTAAGTGTGCAGATTTTATTTGGGCTTTTGTACCTTTTAGGAAGCTTCCCTAAGTCAAGTATTACTAAAGTATTGTATTACTTGAGGGTAATTCATATAAACTAATTAATTTATTCCAATATTCTATG
>NW_007749179.1:0-318 GCF_000696425.1 Galeopterus variegatus | reverse complement strand
TGATTTTTATACATTTAGTAGTAGAAATTTGGAAAAGAGTTGGTAGGCAGAACAATGGAATGTTGAGCAAGAGCTTCTTGAGCATTTACATGTTGCCAGACACAAGATAAACTTCTTTTGTTAATTAATTTCTCTCTTAGAGTCTCGGATTGAAGTTGTGAAAACTTACTTTATTTCTTCTTGGCCATATATCTGATTAAATAGGTACACTCATGGTCAATGGTGAGGTGTTCTCGTCCTTCAGAGATAACTTTTTGGCCTTAATGGTACTGGTCTATAATTGGTGTGAAAAAGACTCTTAGAGGGTCCAGCTTCCTA
>NW_007749178.1:11932-12360 GCF_000696425.1 Galeopterus variegatus | reverse complement strand
AGGCCTTCTAATTCTGGGAAGCCTTGTCAAGTAACCAAAGGTGAACAAACAGGAAATTCCAAGGAGCCATGCCATACACGCAGGATCCCCCTGCAGCCTAGCTGAACAAGGGGTGTCACTCCTCAGGCTCCCAAGCCGTTCCCTTATAGTAGGACGGCTCTTGACACTACATCTTACTTTTTCACTTAATATAGCTTGAATATCATTTTATATAAACACATGAAGATAGATCTGTCTCATTTTTCCTAATAGTTGTATAGCATTGCATTGTATGGAGGCACCAGAATTATTTAGCCCATCCTGTATTGATAGATATTTAGGCTGTTTTCACTCTTCCTTACTGAAAATGATGCTGCAAGGAACATACTTTTTTTTGAAGTGGGTATATAATTTTAATCCCAACCTACTCCAGAACACCTGATTTACAT
>NW_007749178.1:10555-11170 GCF_000696425.1 Galeopterus variegatus | reverse complement strand
ACTGCTTTGATGATGCTGTGTTCTTCTCCGTAAATCCTATTAGGAGGCATATGAGATTCCCACTCCCACCCCCACAATGCCTGGAGGGGTTCACTTTGATCCCTTCCTTATGGTAGTTAAGGGGCTCTCTGCAAGATTACTCCACTGTAAAGATTTCACGTTCTCTTCATAATGAATATCTTTTTAATTTGAGAGCTATCCATGGGAATACTGTTTGAAACTTCAGTACTGTGCTAAAATGCCATAGCAGAAGATGGGTTGAAAAATCTGGATGCTCAGAAAGCATGCTTGGCCTTCAGTGTGGCAGAATTTCGTGACACGTCTATTTGAAGAGACAATGATAGGCATTACAGTATACGTAAATGAGAAAGAATCACAACGAGAGTATGGTTCTGTGACAACTAACTTGATTAGTTACTTTTCTCATACGTATGTATGTAGGTTTTAAAAAAAATTTAATTTTATTTTATCAATATCTATCTGCAATTGTTTGAGGAACCTCCATACCATTTTCCGTAGAGGCTGCACCATTTTGCAGTCCCACCAACAACGTATGAGGGTTTCTTTTTCTCCGCAACCTCGCCAGCATTTATCATTCACAGTCTTTTGGATATT
>NW_007749178.1:8468-8766 GCF_000696425.1 Galeopterus variegatus | reverse complement strand
AAATAAAGGTAGGTATTGAGGAAATAAGAAAGAACTAAGATAAATTTTTCTTATTAGTCCTCTAGAAATGAAAGGGAACCAGATTCACTGAGCACTTTCAGTGACTGGCCGGTATGGGAACCAAACCCTTGACCTTGGTGTTGGAAGGCTGCACTCTAACCAATTAAGCTAACCAACCAGCCCTCTGTAGGCACTTTAAAAGTTTGTCTCTTGGTCAAGTATTATTCTGTTTTATGTAGCAGAAACCTATAGTCCAGAGACATTAAATGAAAACTTGAATGCAGAAAAAATATTTAGC
>NW_007749178.1:5749-6329 GCF_000696425.1 Galeopterus variegatus | reverse complement strand
ATCCTATTATGGTAATTGAAAGGTGGGACCTCGAAGAGGTGATTAGATTGTAGGACCATGCAGTAGTGAAGGGGTTAAAAATGGTGGTCAGGGGAATGGTGCTGAGGACTTTAAAAGGAGAGTGAATGTAGAGGTTAGTCTCTCTGCTCCACCACTTTTGGCCATGTGAGACCCTGTGTCACTGTCCCCAACACCAAGACCCTNCCAATAAGAGATTGTATACCACCTAAGGCAGAATGATTTTTGCCACATTTTTGCCTACCTTGGTGACTAGATTGTGCTTTGCATATAGGAAATATTAGTCCATGTATGTTGACTTAGCAGATGCTAATTTGAACAGGTTGAAAAGTATGGGATGCTGGTTGCTTTGTTTTAATGTGGATTCTATTTATTTTGCATGATGTAATTATGGGTCCTAGTTCCTTGATTACTGAGCATGTGTGAAAAGTTAAATTTTGTGTGAACTTTCTTGCTTCAGAATTTACTGTGATTGCTGTTTTGGTAATAAAATGTCCTTTGCTGTACTTTTATGAAAATGTTTGGTTAAATATAAGATACGGAATTTTGTGCCAAACTGGCC
>NW_007749178.1:3703-3920 GCF_000696425.1 Galeopterus variegatus | reverse complement strand
GTGACCTAAATGTACAGAACTGGCACAAAATTGGAAGTCACTATTCGGAGTAGCCTTTACCCTCTATCCCGGGGAAGAGGTTTCTCAGGGTCAACTGTATTATTAGAAGTAACTCACTGCCTTTCTGTTGCATTTCGTTCAAAGATTCCCAGCCTGGGCACTATTGATTGGCATTTGGGGCCAGATAATTTATTTTTTTTGATCATGAGGGGGGACT
>NW_007749178.1:0-365 GCF_000696425.1 Galeopterus variegatus | reverse complement strand
AAAATGCACAGGTATTTTGTTATAAGTGACAGAAATGGACTAATCCACCACCCTTGTTTCCTACTACATCACTAACCATTCTCCCCTCCCTGACATGCATGCAGCATGGTCCGGGCCCCAAATCTACTGACAATTGTTGAAGTCCTGTTCCTCCTTCTAAGCTGATTCATGGGTCCTCAATTCTATGAAGTCCTCTCTAATCACCCTATATGGAAATACATATCTCTTTTTCAGTTTCTTATCCCATATTGTTTTCCGTCATTTATTTTAAAAGCTTCATTGGTGCAGACTTACTTACCTACAAGTTTTTCTCCAATAAGAGATTGTATACCACCTAAGGCAGAATGATTTTTGCCACATTTTTG
>NW_007749177.1:6010-11173 GCF_000696425.1 Galeopterus variegatus | reverse complement strand
GATTTCCTTGTTAGTAGATATATTTAACAGGCATTGTTGATTCATTTTCTGGAAGTTTGTATAGATTTCTGTAGACCTGATCTAAATTAGACTAAACATTCCTTAAGACCTCATTTAGATCCTAGGTTCTATGATACGAATGAAAGTAATGAGTATACACTTACGTGTTCTTGATTACTTTTGAAGAAAATGATGAAAAATGATCTTAATGGAAATAACATTAGTTTCTCTGGGGTAAAAGTTAAAATGAAGTTAATTTATTTTGCATCATTCCTAGTTTTATCTGATCTGACTTTAATTGAAAATTAACTCAGTCTACTTGGATGTGTGGTGCTCAATTAAATAGAAACAGTTACCTAAGTCAGGTGTAAATGCACGATTTGCCAAAACCCCCACCTATAATTCTCTTTTAAAATGCATAACATTTCTGGATAATGTTTACTAAGAGGAATTCTGGCCAATACAATGTCCACTTCCAAAAATGCTGCCTAATATCACAAGCATCAATTTGAAGCATTATGCAGTCTCTTCAGATCAAATGTTCTCACTGTTAAATTTCAAGAACATAAGACTGCAGTGTAACAATTCAGGGATATTAATTCAGGAATACTTAATTTCTTCAAAAAATACAAGTTAATAAATCTTTGGTAGCTGGAAGCTTTTAAATTGTTTTTATACTCATTACATTAATAAAGGAACTTACTAAAGAAGTAAAATTTTACCAAAAAGTTGACACTAAACAACCATCACCTCCTACCTCACCCATCACCTCTAGTACTAACTGTACGACCAAGGTCAGGACATCTGATGTATTCATGCTTCACCTTCTCATCTCCAAAATGGAGATAACCCTACCTCTTAGGGTCATTGTAAAAATCAAATGAAGAGATATGTGTAAAATAACCTGCATGATATCTGGAACATGGTAAGTGCAAAAGAAATGTTCGCTGTTAATTATTATTACCCCCACCTTCCTCGCTCTGATTCTCACGGCTACCATCCCCAATCTTTCACTTGGCATTTACCTCCATATTTTAAAAAATGATGAATGACTTTTTTACATTATTTATTTGCTTTTGACTCTGGTAGATGTTAACTTTGTGCATCCACACCATTCCCCATTGTCTCTTAAACTACCCATATAAAGTTGCTATTTCATAGTTTTGGTTAAATCAGCAATCACCAATGTTCATATGTTCATGACATCAGCTAGGAATTTCAGAGACAAGTGATGCGTACAGCCAACGACAGTGATTTAAACAAGCAGAGGCTTTATTTTTGATCGAATGAGAATTTGGCAGGTAGATAGTTGCTGTCCTTCCCTCCTGTCCCCAGTATTTTGGCTTTTATTCTTAACAGTTTTCAAATCACATTGCCTGATGGCTGGATCAGCTCCAGGCAACAGCACCACCTTCAAAAGCAGGAAGCTGGGTTGGCCAGGGTGGCAAAATCCTTTTAGCTCCTATGGACTGTTCTTATTAGGAAGAAAAATAACTTTCTTAGAAGTTATCCGGAAAAATTTTTCCTCCATCTCACTGACCAGCACCGAATCCTATGGCAGCTTTGAATCCAAGGCAAGCTGTGGCACTGAGGATCTTACGCGACAGAGGCATCGCCTTAATTGGCTTAGACCAGAGAGTCCCAGATTTCTCAGCGCACAGCTCCAGCTCCATTGGCGTTCATGTGATTATTTTCACTGTGCCCCTAGGCAAAAGAAAGGCCAAGCAATCCCTTTCTGTAAGTAGTTGGAACCAAAGAATATAATATGTATTTATATCCTTAACAACTTAGTAGCTAGCCATCTGAGTAAATACTATATATAAATTGAAAAAAAAAAGTATATATATTATTTTTAAATAACTACGACTACTTAATAAATGGAAGTTTTGGCCTGTTGGACACTGCACAACTTCTCAAATTTTAAAATCAGATTAGACACTGTACTGGATTGAGTTGTGTCCCTGCAAAACTCAGTGAAGCTTGAATTGTGTCCCCCAAGTTTTATGTATTAGAAACTTAGCCCCTACTGTGACTGTTAAGAGGGTGGGAAATCCTATTATGGTAATTGTAAGATGGGGCCTTGAAGAGGTGATTGGGTTGTAGGACCATGCAGTAGTGAAAGGATTAAAAATGATGGTCAGGGACGTGGTTCTGAGGGCTTTAAAAGAATAGGAGAGTCTGTCTTTCTCTCTCTCTCTGCTCTTTCTGCTTCCACCATCTTGCAATGTGAGACCGCTGGGTCACTGTCACCACCACCAGATGGACTTCGGACTTCCCAGCCTCAGAAACTGTAAGCAATAAATGTTGTCATTTTTATAAATCACCCATTCCAGGTATTGTGTTATAAGCAACAAAAATGGACTAATAAAGACACCAACACCCTCATTTCCTATTCCACATTAATTTCCATGCAGGCCTTTCGTTTCATCAACCACTGAAAATCCTGCTTCACAAAGATATGACATCCTGAAAAGGAAAGTAGATGGAACTAAGGGTGAAACCAGGAAGTGCCTTGGCTAACTCCAGAGACTAAACCTCCCATCACCTTCAAGATCACCTGTGTGTGCAGAGGAGAAGAGAATTTCCTTTGGTTCAAGTGCTCTGTCAAGAGAATTTCAGCCAATTTTTCTCTTTCAGCTCAGTGCTTGACCCTACCTTCAGGAGTACAGTAAATCCCTGAGCACTGAGATTCTCAGAGTTCCTCTGGGGCCAGTCATTTGACTACACATCCACATAAGGTCTGGGTTCAGTTGCTCTGCTTTCTAAATTAGTTGTCTTCCCTCTGTTGCTTTCTGATTCCCAATAAAGCTGTCAATATCTTTAATCAATGGCGGACTCTCAGAACTCTTTTTTTTTTCCATGTGAATTGATAATTTTTTAAATTCCATTTTAACTATTTTTCATACAGTGGAATTTGAGAAAGGAGGTAAATCAGGGTGATAATGCAACATTTTCAATTGGAAATTCGGGGTGGATTCTGAAAATAGCTCAATCTCGGCAAGATGAAGGATAAAAGTAGAGAATCCCAGGTATTACCCATATGAAGGATGCCCTGTTATTAGATAAAACACCGTCATTTATTGTCTATACCAAAGACTGGGAGATTGTATATTTTAGACCTCACAAAACTTCCTTTGCTGCCCAGGAACCTACTGTTTCAGGATGTTCTGGTATTCTCTTCAGCACCACCCCTCCCCACACTTAATCAGTGCAGAAATATTCTCTAAAACCAGCCACCTCCTATTCCAAACACACATTCATTCTTTCACAATGACTTAATCTCTACATGGGTATAGAACGCAAACAAGTTTTACCGCAGGTATTAGTTCCAGTTGATTGGCAGTAGCCAAGAGTTTTGCATTTTAGTTTTATTTACCTCCAATTCAGCAAATTTTTTGCATTATAAAAAGTAGCTTTTTAAAAAATATATCTTTACACTTCTGTATCCACTTGGTCTAATCTTAGATAACATATTTGAAGACAAAGATATTTTATTATCACTATTAAGGAATAAGATATGTTATTCTTGTGAAGAACATAGCATATTTCCAGATTTAGTTATAGATTAAATGTTAGCAAATTTTAAAAGTTTGTACATTATTCACTCCACTCAGCTCCATGAAAGACTGTGAAATAGTTGTTTCTTTGAAAGGTTTGATGCCAGAAGTATTTATAGTTGTAAACATGTAATCTGGTTTCACTATTGAACCTGGATTCAAAATTGGTAGTTAAGACATCTATTACAGATGAAGTTTGCAGAAACAGTGTTTCCCTTTTTTATTTACACAGAACCTGTGTTAAGTTCAGAATTTATAAAGGAAGAAAATGCCTTAAACATCTGTTTCTTTGTATCCAATAGGAGGCTATGCTTCGGCTAGCAGGAACATAGATTATGTAGACTAACCTTTGTGATTGGCCATCAGCACATTTGGAAATTTAACGTTCCAGTATTTTAACAGCTTCAAAAGACTTTAATTGTTAGTATTTAAAATGAGAAGTTGTTTTCAGATATGAAATTGCAGGAGAAAAGATGGATAGGTTTTATTTTTATTGTCAGTCTTTAGATTTTAATCTTAAAGCTCCTTTGCAAATAATATTTGTTCTCTGGAGATAGCAGTTCATGTCTTTCAAAAAAGTTTCTGGATTGGTAGCTTTGAAAAAGTCATATATAAGTTAAAAAAAAAAAAAGCCGAAAATTTCAACCCCAAAAAAAAAAAAAAAGCCGAAACATTCACACTCACACACACACAAACACACACACACAGTTGTTCTGCAAATTTTCTCGGTAAGAGTAGGACTACCATCTGTGAAAAAAATTTTGATACTTTGTTGAGATGCCTCAAAATCCTGTTTAATCTTCTGTTTTCTTAATATGCACATTAACACTCAGATTATTTTATTACTATGTATGCAGCACTTTTTATACTGATTCACCTCCTGCTGGAGGATGTAAATTTTTGGAGGCATAAACCATGATTTTCCTTAGTAAATAAAACTGCAACATCTGCACATTACTAAAACTAAAGTAAACCCTTAAAAAAATATGCAAAATATTTTTCAAAATAAGAGGCCTTGGTTGCAAGCAAAAGAAACTGATGCTGGTCACCATAAGCAATAAGGAATATATTCTTCACATATTCCACTATATGTGGAAAAGTAATTCCAACTACACAGGATTCTAAAGAATTTACGTTAGACAATGCACAGAATCCAAGGTCACCCAGAGGAGCCAAGAGCTAGGACCCAGGTGACCCCTTGTTATTGCACACTAGCACCAGGCCTAAGAAGAAAGATATTAGATGCATGCCCACACGCTGGTTGCCAGAGAGTCAAGGAGGTAGGTGTGGCCCCTCTGGTTGCTATATTACTAGGTCGCCCTCTGCTTTTTACCCATCAACCCACTGGGGAAAGCCTCAACTCCAGGATGGGGGTAAATTTTGAGTAGGCAAAGAATTATAAATATGACTGCCCATTAATCTTGCACGCACCTTATCTAGCATTACATTTTCAATAAGAATGTTCCTCCAAATGCAGTGCAATGTATTTCTTACAAACAAAATTGTGCATATCTGTCCTACAAGGAAAAGAAGGTCTCATCAGTCTAGGATCACTGTATCATTTTTATTTATCCTGTAGAATCATTTTGTCCTATGTCCTTTTTTT
>NW_007749177.1:0-1920 GCF_000696425.1 Galeopterus variegatus | reverse complement strand
GGGATCCGAACCCGTGGCCTTGGTGTTATCAGCACCACACTCTCCCGAGTGAGCCAGAGGTTGGCCTTCCCTTGAACTTTTTGAAGTACCTTAGATGTCGGAGGAAAAGGTCTAGGGAGGCCCAATACCCAGCCTCAACCCATGCTGTCCTCTTACCAGGTTCTTAATTCCACCACAGGAAAGAAATCAAGAGCAGAGTCACAGTAGAAAGTGAGAACAGGTTTAATGTAACAAATAGGAGAGACAGAATTCATAGAGAGAGTGCAGCGTAGTTCCAGAGACTGAGCAGCACCAAATTTAATACAAAAGTAAGAAATTCACACTTAAAGTTTATTACAGAGTGCAGGCTGGCTCAAGAGACTGAGCAACAGCCCCACCTCCTGCCAGGATTCAGCTTTTATAATTTGGCTATCTACTACATATTCATCCTATCTAATGAATATTCAGCTAAGGGGGTGGTTCCTAGTTATGTAACAAAGTCTTGTACATGCTCGGTTTTTAGAGCATGTTCATTGGTCAAATGCACATGCACTGAACATACTCAGGAACATTTTGTGCTCTTTAGGACCCCTAGTGGAAAGTCATTCAAAGGATAAACTTCCTCCCACTGAGCATGCTCAGTCACTGGGGCTGTATAAACCTGTGTAAATTCCTTTTTACTGAGCATGCTCAGCTACTGGACTTACATAAATCCACCCCTTGTGATCTCAATCTCCCCACATTGGTACAGAAAATAGGCGAAATAAGCAAAAGTAACTCTCCTCTAGGAGAGAGCCTAGAGGAAGGGCTTGAGACCTTGGGGAGTGGCTTGAACCCAGAAGTGTGTCTTGTAACCGGAATCCATGGAAACAGAGCACCTTCTATCTCAACTTAATATATGTACATATTCTCCAGTGGAATGATTAAGCCTCATTCTTTAATTACACTAACATATCTCTTTTCATGATTCCAGTTGACCCAACTATGCAGTTTGATGTTGACTAATGAATGAAATGCACAGATATTTTCTTTTCCCCATCAACCCGAAGTTTGTATAGATTGTTTTTCTATTTTTGTTTTCTAATGTCACAAAACAGGTATACTTTAGAAAAATCTAGATACATATATTATACCCCTGCCCAACCTTACTGTGTAATCTTAGTTGATAATTCTCCCATTTTTTATTTCAATAATAAAAACAATCAATTTATAAGACTTACAAAAATAGGATATAAGAAATAAGAATCAACCTTTTTTAGAATGTAGCTTTTCCTGCTCTCACATTTTAATGATTTCATCACTGGTCTTGCCCTCCTTCCATACTGATTCTTGAGTTATTTTTCTGAACCCAGATAGATCAGGATTTGCAGCTGCTTGTAAACTACACATATCCTTTCCTTTTCCCTGTGCATCCCTGTAATTCCAGTTGCCATCTATTGTCTTCACTTCCTTTTCCCTCACCAGGGATCACCTTCATCAGCAGCAGCCCTGACGTCATCTCTTTACAACTCTGCCTGTGTCTCTGACAACCTTGACCCTTATTTGCCTGGAGCTCCACGATCCCAGATCTTCCTGAGACCAGCACAGGACCATCACTTTACAACCTTGTCCCCAATTCCTCCCTCAGTCCACCACTGGGAGAAGGCTGGCTACAAGAAACAGACTTTATTGATGGTTTAGGGAAATCTAGAAGAAATTACAATATAGCAAATGAAACTTAAAACCCTACCTTTATGCAACTTTACAAAGATCAGGAGGAAAAAAAAAAAGACCAAGCCCTTCCCATGATGCCCTTCAGAGATAAACCCCATTTCTAATTCTAATTGGCTGTCTCCATGTTATTTCCTAGTCCTTTACTCCTTAGATTAAAACCATGGTCAAGGGCCGGCCCAGTGGCGCACTGGATAGTGCGCCGCTTGGGAAGCACGGCAGCGCTCCCGC
>NW_007749176.1:5833-11173 GCF_000696425.1 Galeopterus variegatus | reverse complement strand
GGCTTCCCCAGAGCAAGTCTGTACCTGAAACATGGCTGCTGCCACCCCGCCTTTTCCCCCTCCATCGTCTCCTCCATCTCCTCCTCCATCTCTTCCTCCTCCATCTCCTTCTCCTCCATCTCATCCTCCATCGTTTCCTCCATCTCCTCCTCCATCTCTTCCTCCTCCATCTCCTTCTCTTCCATCTCATCCTCCATCGTCTCCTCCATCGTCTCCATCTCCTCCTCCATCATCTCCTCCATCTCCTCCTCCTCCATCATCTCCTCGGTTACCTCCATCGTCTCCTCCATCATCTCCTCCATCTCCTCCTCCATCTCCTCCTCCATCATCTCCTCCATCTCGTCCCCTACCATTATCTCCTCCTCCTCCGTCATCTCCTCCTCCATCATCTCCTCCATCTCCTCCTCCATCATCATCTCCTCCATCATCATCTCCTCCTCCATCATCTCCTCCTCCTCCGTCATCTCCTCCTCCATCATCTCCTCCTCCATCATCTCCTCCTCCATCATCATCTCCTCCTCCATCATCTCCTCCTCCATCATCATCTCCTCCTCCATCATCATCTCCTCCTCCATCATCATCTCCTCCATAATCTCCATCATCTCCTCCTCCATCGTCTCCTCCTCCTCCATCATCATCTCCTCCTCCATCATCTCCTCTTCCTCCATCATCTCCTCCTCCATCATCATCTCCTCCTCCATCATCTCCTCTTCCTCCATAATCTCCTCCTCTATCATCACCTCCTCCTCCTCTATCTCCTCCAGGANAATTATTATGAAGTTGTTTATATCTTAGGCTTAGTTTGGTGTGTTTTACTTTCCATTTGATACGACTTTTCTCAGAAGTCATTCTTATATTTCAAAGGCTGAGTTAGCACTTTAAAAATGTGTCTTTGCATTTTTGTCCTTCAAAAAAAAAATTTGCGAGAATCAAAAAAAATTAGGGAATGAAGTGCTTAATTGGGTTGGATATAAGCCTGAAGTTCGTTTTGAATGAGAAGTCTTCAGATGTGTGAGGCCTGGTTTTCATTATGTTGAAATTCAGTACACACCTTTCTGGAGAGTCAGGGCTGACCACGTGATGAAGCCTCTGGTGGTTACATAATCACTTCCAAGTCCAAGTGTGGTCCCCACACCAGCAGCATTAGCATCACTTGCTAACTTGTAGGAAGTGCAGATTCTCAGGTCCAACCCCAGCCCCACTGAAGAGGAAACGCCACTGCCCAGCAGTCTGTGCTTCACAGGCAGTCAGCCACTGATCCCCATGTGTGTCACAGTTTCCAAACCATGGTTCTGATCACCTCTTACATAAACAAGGCTGCCTTATTACAGTTCCTATGCGATGAGTGCTCTTAAAAAGTTCTGTCAACTTCTGCTCACTCTTTACCAGCAAATGAATTCTCAAACATAACCAGGCCTGGGTTCTGGCTTCCCCAGAGCAAGTCTGTACCTGAAACATGGCTGCTGCCACCCCGCCTTTTCCCCCTTCATCGTCTCCTCCATCTCCTCCTCCATCTCTTCCTCCTCCATCTCCTTCTCCTCCATCTCATCCTCCATCGTCTCCTCCATCTCCTCCTCCATCTCTTCCTCCTCCATCTCCTCTTCCATCTCATCCTCCATCGTCTCCTCCATCGTCTCCATCTCCTCCTCCATCATCTCCTCCATCTCCTCCTCCTCCATCATCTCCTCCGTTACCTCCATCGTCTCCTCCATCATCTCCTCCATCTCCTCCCCTACCATTATCTCCTCCTCCTCCGTCATCTCCTCCTCCATCATCTCCTCCATCATCTCCTCCATCATCATCTCCTCCATCATCATCTCCTCCTCCATCATCTCCTCCTCCATCATCATCTCCTCCTCCATCATCATCTCCTCCATCATCTCCATCTCCTCCTCCTCCATCATCATCTCCTCCTCCATCATCATCTCCTCCTCCATCATCTCCTCCTCCATCATCATCTCCTCCATCATCATCTCCTCCTCCATCATCTCCTCCTCCTCCATCATCTCCTCCTCCTCCGTCATCTCCTCCTCCATCTCCTCCTCCATCATCTCCTCCTCCATCATCATCTCCTCCTCCATCATCTCCTCCTCCATCATCATCTCCTCCTCCATCATCATCTCCTCCTCCATCATCATCTCCTCCATAATCTCCATCATCTCCTCCTCCATCGTCTCCTCCTCCTCCATCATCATCTCCTCCTCCATCATCTCCTCTTCCTCCATCATCTCCTCCTCCATCATCATCTCCTCCTCCATCATCATCTCCTCCATCATCTCCATCATCTCCTCCTCCATCGTCTCCTCCTCCTCCATCATCATCTCCTCCTCCATCATCTCCTCTTCCTCCATCATCTCCTCCTCCATCATCATCTCCTCCTCCATCATCTCCTCTTCCTCCATAATCTCCTCCTCTATCATCACCTCCTCCTCCTCTATCTCCTCCAGGATTGTAAAGAGTAATACTGCAAAGGAGGTCGATGTGTGTGTGTGTTTATGTGTGTGTGTTTTACCATTTAAAGATATTTTGTTACATGACAAATGAAAGCACAGAACAGTATGTATTGTGAGCTTCTGCTTCTGTTGAAAAGGAACAAAGAAACCCTGGTGAGCATTCTACACTGTGTCTGTATATATCTAAAAAATGCCTGGAAAGATACACACCAAATTGTTACCAGTGTTTCTCTAAGTAGTAGGTTCAAGAGGGGAGGGTGAGGAGGAAATTTCATTTTTGTACATCTTACAGTTTTGTATGGTACTGCTGATATTTTTTAATAAGAATGTATTATTTATAAAATTAAAACAGACAAATCTGTGCAGTGAGTCACTAAGGAGGAAGGTTGAAGGGAGGGCATGATGATAGAGGAATAAGGAAACTAATATAGATTAAAGCCTTATTGGTTCCATTGAAGTTTTATTTACTTATTTATTTTTATTGAGATGTAATTGTACATATCTGTGGGGTACAGCGTTGGATATCCATACCTGTGTGCAATATGCACTGCTCACATCAGGATAATTAGTGTACTCATCACTGCACGATGTAATCATTTTTTTGGCCCTTTGCCAGTGTCTCGCTAACTCCCCCTGCCACACTTTCCTACCTCAGGTGGCCTCAGTTCCATTCTCTCGGCTTTATTTATTTTATAGATTCTAATAGTGCTCCTCGTATATGCAAAACGAGAGGCATAACAAAGTAATAATGGTGGAGACTGTGAGTTTTTATTAAAAATTCTATTTATTTCTTCCCTGAATGACTTGAATGTTCTTCTGATCTTTAGGGGATTTGGCACAGAGCTGTAAAGATGCCTGAGGTTAGAACTAAGTCACTGTTCATCCTATCTTTGCTGCTCAGAAAATGAAAGGAGCTTGAGAGAAAAGGCTGTTGAGTGGCAGGAGCCGAGAACGGAGGCTCAGAGCTCCAGCACTGTCCCTGGCAGCCACTTTCGGCTGAGTGGATGTGAGCAATTCACTCTGTGCCCGGCTTTGTCCACAGAGTGCAGTGAGGTGCCAGGCCTTGCTGCCCTCTTAGGCGCAGCTATTTGGAAGCAATGAGGTCCTCACTAGGAAGGCAATTCAATGCAAATTATTTTTGGTGAAAATTTTGTTATCTATGTCAGCCTTAAGATTTTAGAAGAAAAGAAGATTATCCTTAGATATACATTGATTCAAGTGCTTTTCTGTGCAGAATTTTTTACTGAATTGATTTTTATCGATGAAACTTGATTTTATATATTTAGTGCAATTTGGAGCTGTATAACATAAATGTCAGTCTATTTCTTATATGCAGACCTTAAAAAGAAATCCTCATGTCCTTTTAATACTCTAACAGATTACTAAAGTGCTGGAATAATTTGGTAAAATCCCCCTCCCATTCTGTTACTCTCTCCGCTCTCGCTCACTATGAACAACTTCCCATTTTCCTGGATTCCTTCTCCCTTCTTCCCCCTCGTTGGCTCTTCTCCTGTCTCCCCCGGCTCCCAGCTCCCACCCTCTGTCCTGTGTTCATTTGCTGCTTTCTCTTCCAGCCTTGTGACCAGGAGGTGACTCAGGGTTTTCTGGTCACTCCAGGCCAGAGCAGTGAAGAAGCAGGTGTGAGGGGGAAGGCACTGGGCAGGGGTGTCGTGTCTCATTGTCTAAGCAAAGGGTCAAAAGCCTTGTAACTGCCCTCAGTTTCTCCCTTTGGGTCGTTGGTCCTGACGCCCCCCAGGACCCCGCGTGACCCTAGGAGGGAGCAGGGACATGGACGTGGAAGGAGCACACAGAGCAGCCTTTCCGTACTTTTTAATATTTGTAAACATTAGTTCTGACTGCTCGATAGTGTCAACTACCTATTCTGCAGCCTCTTATGGTTATCAGCATGTTTAATAACACCTTAATTGAGTCACCTTGAGCTGGTTTGTGTGTGTGAGGTGGTTAACAATGTAACAAAGCCTGCATCACTAAAGATTTATTTAACCTAAGAGCAAAATTTTAAATAGTTAAATTTTAAATTTTTAAAATTAAAAATTTTTTTAACAATTTACACACATGACATTGTTATTGTATATTTTTAAAGTTACCAGTATAAAAGTATGCTTAATAAAGAGTGAAAGCCCCCCTCCAATTTCTCTTCTCTCCATAGAAGTCGCCGTTGTACATTCACACATATGGCAGGAGTGTGAGAGTGGGGTTGTTTTCTTTTCTAAACATAAATTGAATCATGCTACGCATACACTCACAGCTAGTCTTTATTACCTACTGGATCCAGGCCTACCTTATTTTTATGCTACGTTCTATAATTATTTCACATTTTCATAGGATGCACATTTTGGTTGCTCTGCAAATTCTTAGTATCACAGGTAATGCTGTGATAGGTGTTCCTGTGTCTGTGTGGCCATGCTTGAGCGTGGTGTTTAAGTGGTACCCTGTGAGCGTGTGTGGAGTGTGCCCATTGCCACCAGTGACAGAAGATAGGCCAAATTCAGAGCGATGAGCTCTGGAGACGTCACAGTGCTCTGAGAAGACGGTGCCCCTGAGCCACATGCATTCCACCCTTGCGTTGGCTGATGTAACTCCCACTGCATGTGCATTAGTGGGTTTTAATGGAGAGTTCTTCTGCAGCGTAATTCCATAAGTTGACACTTTAAAGAAGAGTTAAGTTTGAAGTTCAATGTCCTTTTAAGACACTTTTATTTCTAAGCTAATTTTTAAAAAGGTTGTGTGTATGGGGTCAGAGTGTTCCGTTCGTTGAAAGCAGAGCTGCTGACTGCTGGAGAAGCAGCGGAGGCAGCGGGCTCCGGAGCAGCTCCCGGGCCGGCCTGTCACTGCGGAGGAGGGGCTGGCTGTCAGCACAGAAGAC
>NW_007749176.1:0-278 GCF_000696425.1 Galeopterus variegatus | reverse complement strand
TAATAAAATGGAGAAAATAATAATGCTACTATTTCATGTAAGTGTTCATTTTTGTCATGTAGAATTACTACTACAACCTTTACAAATGTGATCTTCTCTCATCTAGATTACAAGCAATTTCAGGTCAGAGATTTTTATGTACATTTTTTTTTGTGTTCCCTGTTGTACATAAAAAATTTAGTTTTAAAATATCTATCTTTATATCTGACTATCTAGGTAGAAACAGAGTTAGATGATAGAGACAGAGATTATGTGTGAGTGTGTCCACGAGAGGAACT
>NW_007749175.1:16384-16773 GCF_000696425.1 Galeopterus variegatus | reverse complement strand
TTATATCTTCCTCTCGCATGGGAAAAGAAACAATCAACAGAGTGAAAAGACAACCTACAGAATGGGAGAAAATTTTGCCAATTATACATCCTACAAGGGATCAATATCCAGAATATATGTAGAACTCAAGCAATTATACAGTAAAAAAGCAAATGACCCAATTAAGAAATGAGCAAAAGAGCTGAATAGACATTTTTCAAAGGAAAACATACAAATGGACAACAGATACATGAAAAAAAATGCTCAACATCACTAGTCATCACGGAAATGCCAATTAAAACCACATTGAGATACCACCTCACTCCTCTTAGACTGTCTATAATCAAAAAGACGGTGAATAACAAATGTTGGCAAGGGTGTGGAGAGAAGGGAACACTACTGCACTGTTG
>NW_007749175.1:10624-11399 GCF_000696425.1 Galeopterus variegatus | reverse complement strand
AACATGGATGGACCTAGAGAGAATTATATTAAGTCAAATGAGTCAGGCACAGAAAGTGAAATATCACATGTCTTCACTTGTTTATGGGAGCTGAAAATAAATAAATAAATACACGAATAAACTGGGGGTGGGGGAGGGAATTGGACACAACAATTTCAATTCCTTTAAGTTGATATGACAAACGAACAGATATGAGGTTGTTGGGAGGGAGGGGGAACAGGGAGGAGGGAGAGAGGTTTCAGTAATGGGCCACAATAATCAACCACATTGTTTATTGACAAAATAAAATTAAATTTAAAAAATAAATAAATAAAAATATAATAATAATAATAATAATAGTAACCCAGGCAGAGAAAAAAAAAAGAAAAAGAAATAAAGAATTTTAAAAAATGAAGAAAATCTAAGACACCATTTTGTGCACAAACATCTGAATCATGGGTATTTCAGAAAGGGAGGAGAAAGGAAAAGGTGCTGAAAACCTATTTGTGGTAATAATTACAGAATAAATCCCAGGTTTAGGGACAGAAACAGATTTTCAGTTTCAGGAACCTCAAAGATTCCCAAACAGATTCAATCCAAAAAGATCCTCTCTGAGACACATTGCAGTTAAGCTGGCAAAGCTCAAGACAAAGAGAGAATTCTAAAAGCAGCAAGAGAAAAATGTCAAGTTACCTATAAGGGAGCCCCTGTCAGACTAACAGCAGACTTCTTAACTGAAACTCTTCAGGCCAGAAGAAAATGGGATGGTATATTCAAAATACTAAAGGAAAAAAAA
>NW_007749175.1:7877-9118 GCF_000696425.1 Galeopterus variegatus | reverse complement strand
TTGGACAGGTCATCTAGGCAACAAATCAGAGAAACACACAGGATTTAAACTACACATTATAACAATTGAACATGGCAGATATCAACAGAACATTTCATCCAACAACTACAGAATATGTACCCTTTTCATCAGCACATGGAACATTCTCCAAGGTAGGCCACATGTTAGGTCACAAATCAGGTCCCACAATAATTTTTTTTAAATTGCAATTATTTCCAAAGTGGTTTGCAGGCATCTACAGTAGGTGAACCAGATGCTGTCGCTCCCTTCTCCTACCTTGTCCAGGCTGTACAGAGTTTGATACACCATGTCCTTATATATTGCTGTCTCAAGTTTCCAGGTTTTGGGGGGTTTTACTCACTGTTCAAACTGTTGAAAGTTAAAGATAGAATCACAAAAGCTGTAAGAGAGAAGCAACTTGTCAAATATAAGGGATTCTCAATCATACTAATAAATGATTCTTGCCAGAAATCACTATTTAGCTGGATTCTGTTGTTTTCTCCTAGACTCTCTAATCTTCAGGTGACTATGTGTTTGTTGCTTTAGACTGTTCTGCATTAGAGGTGAGGGCTGGCCACCTCTAGTCAGCCATCTTGCTGGGGAAAGAGTGTTTCTTTGCTATTGAGTTCCTTGTATATCCTGAATATTAATACCTTGTCAGATTTGTAGTTCAAATATTTTCTCTCATTCTGTAGGTTGTCTCTTTCCTCTGTTGATTGTTTCCTTTGCTGTGCAGGTTTTAGTTTGATATGATACTATTAAGGTTTTTAGTTTGATACAATCCTATTTGTTTTTGCTTTCGTTACTTGTGCTTTTGAGATCTTATTCAAAAAATCCTTGTTTGGACTAATGTGATAAAGAATTTCCCCTATGTTTTCTTTTAGTAGTTTCATAGTTTCTGGTCTTACCTTTAAGTATTTGACCCACTTTGAGTTGTTATTTGTGAGTGGTGAAACATAGGAGTCTAGTTTTATTTTTCTGTATGTGGCCATCCAGTTTTTCACAGCACCATTGTTTGTTATTTATTTATTTATTTTTTTTATTATTTTTACTTTGTCAATATACAATGTAGTTGATTATTATGTCCCATCACCGAAATCTCCCTCTCTCCTCCCTCTCTCCCCTCCCACTCAAGTGTGTCCCCTCCATTTGCTTGTAAGAACTTCAAAAAAAATTGTGGTTGTTATATCTTCCTCCCCCCCCTGTTTTTTTTTTTTTGTTGTTTGTTTGTTTTTTTCTGT
>NW_007749175.1:5598-6345 GCF_000696425.1 Galeopterus variegatus | reverse complement strand
ATTTGCTGAAGGGTTTCTCCTGTGTTTTCTTTAATAAGTTTTATTGTTTCAGGGTGTATATAACAGCACCATTGTTTGAAGAGACTATTCCTTCCCCAATGTTTGTTCTTGGTACCTTTGTCAAAAATCAGTTTTCTGAGGGGGCTTCCAGTCAAGAGGGTGGGATAGACAGTCACCAGCATCACCTTCTCTCACAAATCAACCAACTTAAGACTATTAAAAAGCAATAACTGCCAAGCTAGGGCTATTAGAAATCAGGGGAAGAGGAAGAGAGACTTACGGAGTGCATAAGGGTGGGAGAAGCCATGATGAAAGAAAGAACCACATTGACCATTTTGAGGCCCCATTGCTTCAAGGCTGGAGCTTCTGGGTGCATGGAGGAGCTGGCAGAAGCATCAGCTGTGCTCTTCAGATGAAGTTGCTTGGAGGATGCAAGGGAGAAGAGGGCCTTGGTGGCTCCCAGGCCAGCAAGACCACTAATAAGGTTCCCATGGACCCACATAGGAGTGAGGAACCACAAAGCTGAAAAAACAGAGCCACTCAGAGGCTGGTGAGTCATTGCAGGGGACCAGCGAACAGCCCACCACATAGGAAGTGTTTGGAGTGTGGGTGGTGGGGGAGATGGGCCCACTGAGAGATCACTGGGACACAGCATGGACAGCCAATCTGCCCCCAATCAGTGCAGGACCACTCAGTAGAGACTGGTCAGGAATATAGAACTGCAGGGGGTGCAGTTTGCTGAAAAGA
>NW_007749175.1:0-2699 GCF_000696425.1 Galeopterus variegatus | reverse complement strand
GGCGGAGTCTCAGAAATAAATAAAGAAAGAAAGAACAATAATTACACACCCTGTGGGAACCATTTGCAAGGATCAATAGCCCCATCTAGTGTATACAGAGTGTGAAAATGCCCCAATAGCGAGGTGCAGAACACACACACCTTACGCGACTTGAATCAGAGGTCCAAGATCTTCCCCCGGCCAGCCTCGGGGGGGCTGGGATGAGAAGCCCGCCCAGATCGTCTCACCGTCACACCCTAGGCGACAGCTACAGATAAACTCCCTCTTCCCGAGAGGCAGATTCCATCTCTGGGGACCTCAGTTTGGAAGTACCCCTAACTGATTTCTGGTGGGGAGAGGGGAGCCCGGTGTCCCCCTCGAGTTACATTGAAGTGTACCAGTCGGGTTTCTAAGGGAGCCGACCCAAGTGAGGGGAAGGCAAGGAGAAATTGTGGGTTGACTGACCCTCCCTCCTCCCCCCCAGTCCGGAGAATTAGGTCACCTGCTAGGCAGGGCGGGGCGCGACACAACTTTGATGACTCAACTAAAAGTCAAGGCTTATAGAAGACACGCCTCAGCCCTGTCCTGAGCACACAGAGTGGGGAGGGACCCGGCTAAAAGAGGCGGAATCTCAGAAATAAATAAAGAAAGAAAGGAGTAGTTGACAGCCCACTGGAAGGATTTCCAAGGCTCGATAGCGCCATCTACTGTCGGAAGTCCAAGATTCGAGAGAAAATCCCTGCCAAAATGAATAAACATCCAAAAAGAAATGCAAAAAACCAAGAACATACACCACCAAAAGTCAATAATTCTCAAATTCTAGATCCTATAGAACAAGAAGCCCTTGAAATGAATGACAGGGAATTTCGAGTGTTAATCCTAAAGAGGCTGAATGAGATACAAGAAAACACAGCTAGACAGCATGATGAAACCAGGAAAAACATACAGGAGCTGAAAGAGGAAATGTACAAGGAAATCATTGTCATAAAAAAAAATGTAGCAGAACTTGCCGAACTGAAGAAGTTATTCAGTGAAATATAAAACACATTGGAGAGTTTAACTAGCAGGATAACGGAAGTTGAAGAGAGAACCTCGGTTCTTGAAGATGGGCTCTTTGGAATAATACAAGCAGACAAGAAAAAAGAAAAAAGTATCAAAGTTATCGAAGAAAATCAGAGAGAGATATTAGACAACCTTAAGCGCTCAAATATCCGAATCATGGGTATTTCAGAAGGGGAGGAAAAAAGTGATTGTATTGAAAACATATTCAGCAAAATAGTGGCAGAAAACTTCCCAGACATAAGAAAAATCACAGATCTACAGATCCAAGAAGCTCAACGATCTCCAAACGTATTCAACCCAAAAAGGGCTTCACCAAGGCATATTATAGTCAAAATGACCAAACTCAAGGACAAAGAGAGACTCTTGAAAGCTGCAAGAGAGAAGTGTCAAATCACCTATAAGGGGGCTCCAATCAGGTTAACGTCAGACTTCTCAGCACAAACCCTAAAGGCTAGAAGGGAATGGGATGATATATTCAAAATACTAAAAGACAAAGATTGCCAGCCAAGAATACTCTACCCTGCAAGGCTGTCCTTCCGAAATGAAGGGCAAATAGTATATTTCTCAGACAAACAAAAACTGTGGGAGTTCATCACCACACGACCACCCTTACAAGTAATTCTCAAGGGAGTACTGGGATTGGATCCTGGAAGATAATTACCACTGCCATAACAATCCAAGTAAAATAAAACTCCACCATTAGAATAAAAATGACTACCATGAAAAGAACACAAATGATCATAATCACTAGAGGCAACCTCAGGAACCAACAAACACAGAAAACAAATAGCAAAGCAGAAAGCAAGGAACAAATATCACTCAAGAAAATCAAAAAAATAGTTAAATGCTGGGAATAAAGCAACACCTCTCAATAATAACCCTTAATGTCAAGGGTTTAAATTCACCAATCAAAAGACACAGATTGGCTGACTGGATAAGAAAGATCGACCCAACTATATGCTGCCTACAAGAGACTCACCTCACCCATAAAGACTCATATCGATTAAGAGTGAAAGGATGGAAAAAGATCTTCCAAGCAAACAGAAAGGAAAAACGAGCTGGAGTAGCTATTCTCATATCAGACAAAATAGACTTTAAACTAAAAACCATAAAAAGAGACAATGAGGGTCACTATATAATGATAAAAGGACTGACGCATCAAGAAGACATAACAATCATAAATATGTATGCACCCAATGTTTGAGCACACAGATTTATAAAACAAACTCTATTAGACTTAAAGAAGGAAATAGAAACTAATACCATAATAGCAGGGGACCTGAACACCCCACTGTCAATATTGGACAGATCAACTAGGCAAAGAATCAGCAGAGAAACACAAGATCTTAACAATACTCTAGACCAATTGGACTTGGCAGATACCTACAGAACATTCCATCCAACAACCTCAGAATATTCATTCTTCTCATCGGCACATGAATCATTCTCCAAAATTAAACCAAGAAGATATAGAAAACCTGAACAGACCAATAACAATAAAGGAGATTGAAGCTGTAATCAGAAAGCTCCCAACAAAGAAAAGCGCTGGACCAGATGGATTCACAGCAGAATTTTACCAAACATTCAAAGAGGAAAAGACACCAATTCTTTACCAACTATTCCAAAAGATTGAAACAGAAGCAAAGCTTCCAAACACA
>NW_007749174.1:10776-11178 GCF_000696425.1 Galeopterus variegatus | reverse complement strand
GAACCCTTGGCCTTGGTGTTATCAGCACCACACTCTCCCAAGTGAGCCACAGGCCAGCCCAGAGCTAATACATTTAAACAACAGACATTTATTTAAGAACAGCAGGGAACAAAAAAGAACAGTAAAAATAAACTTTTTATTTTCTAAGTCTTCATATTGGAGTGATGTTTTAACTCTTCCATGTGGTTTTAAGAAAACCAGTTGAAAAAAATTGACTTTAAAAAACAAAAGAATATAACTTATTCCACTGACCCCTCATTAAAATTACCCATATCTCCTCACTATATAAGAAAAATAAAAGGCTCTTTAAAAATTTAATTACATATAAACATCTACAAGTTGAAGTTGTTTTTACCATAAAAGCAATCTCCATAAAATATACAAAAGTTAAAAGGCAAAAGC
>NW_007749174.1:4911-5463 GCF_000696425.1 Galeopterus variegatus | reverse complement strand
CCTGACTACCTATAACCTCCTGAAAGTAGGACTCTAGTCCCCTGTCTTTGTATTTCCAGTGTCTATTGTAGTGCTCAATCCGCAGCAGATAAACAAGGAATATTTGATAAATAGACAAAATAATGATTAATTTTCCCTGGGAAGGGAGAATGGGAAGAATAAAACACAGGACAGAAAGAATATATAATTTATGTTCTGAATTACTCATCCATACATAAAGAAATGAAGGAAAGCACATAAAATACATAAACTCAAAACGTTCTTATCTCTACATAATTTATCTTCCTTTATNGACTTAATTATTCATCTGATACAAACTTTTTTCTTAATTCAAATTTTGGCATTGTCTAGTAAACCCAGATGTTTATATCATCACAAATAAATTTTTAATCGTTTATGCCAATTCAGAAAACTGCATCTGGTACCTCTTATATATTTCCTCTAAAGTCACCACTTGTGCCAAAAACATCTATAAAGAAATCCCTGAAAATGTTTGGGTAACAAAGCATCTGGGAATGTATTTGGCCTATGTTCAACAGGACATTATATGTT
>NW_007749174.1:2427-2717 GCF_000696425.1 Galeopterus variegatus | reverse complement strand
GTTCTAACACCTGCTCTGACCAACTGAGCTAACCGGGCAGCTCTCCTGTAGGATCTTAGGGATTCTTTTCACCATTACTGTCCCAGGCAGAGAGAAAGACGTTTTAAACAGTTTTACACTTACTAGGTAAAATCCTACTACTGCTTCAAGGTTCTACTCAAGTTCCTTTCCTCCATGGAATGCTGCCTGACCTTTAACAGGATTCTGAAGGTCTCACCAGTCTTAATCATTTCATATGTCTCACCAGACTTAATCATTTCATCTCTGGTAGCAATAACATAATCAACCAT
>NW_007749174.1:0-255 GCF_000696425.1 Galeopterus variegatus | reverse complement strand
GTTAGGTGGTATGTAATTCCCTAATTACGTGCCTTGTTACTGCTGTGTCTAACCTAGACACCTAAAAATGATGCATTTCTAGGCTCCACTCTCACCATTCTGATAACCTTGAATCGTTACCTACTAAATGCAACCCTAGAATAGCTTCAACTTCCTAGTTACCCCTAAATCAGAGATTAAATGAGGAAATACCCTCTTTGTCAGCTATTAGATTCAACAAAGCACTATCAACCACCTGATTATCTGAGGCCCAAT
>NW_007749173.1:0-11178 GCF_000696425.1 Galeopterus variegatus | reverse complement strand
AAAAATACAGAAGGCCCAGTTACATGTGAGTGGAAGATAAATGACAAGTACTTTTTTTTAGGATAAGTATGTCCCATGCACTATTTGGGACATATTTATACTAAAAAAATTATCCATTGTTTATCTGACATTTAAATGTAACTGAGCCTCCTGCATGGTATCTGGCAACCATGCCAAAGAGGAAATGATGCTCACCCGTGTCACTTAGCTCAGGGCAAAGCTTCACCATCCTATCAACCCAGTGCTAAACCTCAGAGGCACCTTTGACCCATTACTTTCTCATCCAGCCCCACATACAGCCAGTCACCCACTCTTTCGACTCTACCTCTGAATCCTGAAATGCTTCTCTGATCTTTCCTTCTCATGCCTTTGCCAGCGCCAATGTCTCTGCCTTAAGTCATCTCATTCTTTCAGGATTATATTCACTTCGTACCTGGATCCCTTTGCCTCTACACTTTCTCTAACAATCCAATTTCCATGATTTGTCAAAATAACCTTTTAAAACACAAATCCAATCATGGCATGGATTTCTAAAGCTTCCCACGGCCACTCATGGCTGAAAGACTAGGCAGTGTGTACCCCTCAGGATCAGACCCCAACCCAACTTCCCAGGCATACTGTCTTGGAAGACTGCATGTCCTGCCGCTTGCCTGCACCTTGGCATCTTCATGGCTTGGAATGCCTCCCCTTCCTGACACAATTCTGCCCATTCCAGGCCAAACAAAACAAACAGAACAAAATCCCACCTTGGAGTCATCTTTGTCACTTTCTGATCTGTTAGTAATTCATGTGGACCCTTCCTTATAACCCTTTCCAGCTATCAACCAACTGCCCCGTCCTCTCCGTTAATGTCCCCATCTTCTCCACTAATGTCCCCATCCTCTCCACTAATGCTCTTTCAAGACATCAGCATCTAGTGCCTGTACTTATGTCATAGCTTTCTAATTGGTCTCTCTGTATCCACACTTGCCCCCTTCTAGTGTGGGCCTTTTTAAAGTAGGTTGGGTCTTGTCATTTATCTGCCTGAGTGGCCCTTTCCTATTTTGTCACACCCACTTCCCTCACTGATTATGGCCAGCAACTGTTTCAGGGCATACCAGTTGGACTTCTAATGACCAGGATCTGAATTTCAATGCCTGTGAGTTTTCTCTGGCTGGTGAAGTAGCTCTTCCCAGGTAAGCAGCAGGTTGGCAGTGCCAGCAGCCCTCAACCAATGCTTGATAGTCCTTGGGTATATGATCTACACTGTTTCTCAGAGTTTCCCAGTAGGATTAAGCACAATGGCACATAATAGTAATTTGCTTTTTAACTCACCGTTCATTGGCTCCTTCTGTTTCTGCTTAATTTCCATGCTCCTGTCCAAGGGTACTTAAAAAAGTTGAAAGAGTCACATTATCTTGTAATTCTATTTTTCCACAAAATTTTTGAAATATCTGTGAATTGGCGTTTACTGGGATCACCTCCCAAATAAATGATTTGTCCTCAAATCCTTGACTTAGAGTCTGCTGCTGGGAGACCCCAAACTGAGACACTAACAAGTAAACTCTTGGTAGTCTTTCCTGGGAGTGTTAGATCATTAACACAAACATGCCTGATGAATGGGAGAACATAAAGAATTGAAGGATGGCACAGAACCAAGAGAGTTTGAATAAATGCCTTTTTATGATACTGCAAAATTGACTTCTTTTTCTTCTTATTAAAACCCATTCCTAAAAACAAGAACTTCTATCATGAGCTCTTTTGGGGTATGCCTGTGCAAATCCCAGTAATCCTGTAAGTACGCCCTTTGCCCACAAAGGCGGTGGCCCTGGGAACCTTGTTTATGGTCTCTACCCCTGGCCATAGATGATTGGACCAGAATGGCCATCTGACCCAAGCTGGACCAATAAAATCTACTGTCTCAGGAATACAGAGTTAGTGAGGCACACATGTTCTGCTTTCCTGACTGCCCCTCATCCTGCTCTCATATATGCCCAGCTGTGTCCCACCCTGCTGTAATGGCTAAGTGGGCCCAGCCCACTGCAAAAAAACAAGTATAACAATATAAAGGAGACAGCCTTGCTGCATTCAGGGCTCAGCCTTTGTGACACAAGTCCGCTGAGCCATTGCCAGCATCAATAAACTCTGCTTCCTGTTGCAAGCCTCGGTGTCCTGCCTCTCCTTGAGAGTTCGCTGTAACATTAGGACTTAGCCATTCTTGTTGAGTTACAGCTGAGAAAAATAAAACATAGGAACAATGAACAGCCATTTTCTACCACGCCGGCTAAGTAATGGATAAAGCTGGTCTGCAGAGAGAAAAAAATAAAGTAGGCAGAGATGAGAGAAGGGAAGTACTATCTTGGTCCTTGGCTGCTTTCCAGCCCCTTCCTGAAGATCAGCCACATCTCTGTTCATGGCTTCTATGAGACAAACTGTGTCCTTATAATGCTTTTTAAATTATTTTCTTTAAGTGCTGTAGCTAGCTCAAGTTGGTTTCTGTTACTTGCAACCAAAGGGTTCCAATGAATACAGTTTCCATGGAGCTTGCTACAAAAGAAGTGAAACATCTTTGATGTTTTTTCCTGATGAAGATTTCTGTCTACACCACTCAGGAGTCCAGCAATAAGCATCCAGTGCCCTTAGGGGGGCTGTCTAGATGAAGGTGCAGCACATGCTACTTTGTGTTTTCATTTCCTGATGGGCTTTTGTTTTTTGTTTTCTTCCTTTACTTTGCCCATACAACTGGAGTACTTTGGTGCCATTTTACTTCTTAAGATATCTTGTCTCTTTTAAGTCCTAATGTTGGGGCATAAGTATATCCTCTGGCAATCACCCTTGAAATTATATAGCATTTCTCTTAAGCATGGTTAAATAGAGGAAAATGAGCAATGCCATCTTTCAGCTATTCTGAAAAAAATTTACAGCTATTCTAAAAATTTGATGTATTGGAACAAGTGTTCAAAGAGTTTGAGTAAATCAAATGATTCTCCCATCCTCCCCCTGCTTAAATGATATTCCAATTCTGAAAAAATGTGCCAGGAATGAGCTGCTATTGGAGTGGATATGGTGGTAGATTGACTGTATTGATGATCCCAATCAATGTCCTCTCTGTATTTATTCCTTTTGCCCTAAACCTTTATAGTCCTATTTCAATATGATTCTGGGCTAGCCTTGTGACTTGCTTTAGCCAAAAGAATGCAGTGGAAATGATGGCATGACATTTTCAAGCCCAAGTCTCAAGAGGTCTTGCAAACTTCCCTTGCTCTCTTGCATAGTTGGTCTTTCTTACTCTTGGACTCCAGCCATGCCAAGAGAACCAGCCCTGGCTAGTGTGCTGGGGGATGAGCAACTATGTGGAGCAGAATAAAGTCATCCTGGTCAAGGCCATCTGAGACCAGCCAGCCCCAATCAACCTGCCAGCTGATGACAGACACATGAGCAAGGCTGGCCAAGATCAGCAAACCAGGTCCACATCAGCAGAAACATCCAGGTGGTCCTTAGACTTTGGAGAAATGATAAATGGTTGTTGTTTTAAGCTGCAATGTTTTGGTGTAATATATAGCCTCATTGTAGTAATAGACAGATATACCAAATCTTTCTCTGATTGGAATTAGAAGTGCTGAGGTCCCTAACATAAAATGTGAAAAATAAAATTATCGTTGTTCTATCTATATGTGTTACCATAGATTTTCAACAGATTTGGAGGCTATATTCTAAATGATTGACTTAATATGGGCTATAATGTGTACAAGGAAGTCACTCTACAGGGATTTAGTGTCATCTGAAAGAGATCACTCCTCTATAGCAGAGGCTAGCAAACAACAGTCATGGGCCAAATCCCACCCATGGCCAGTTTTTGTAAAGTATTATTTGGAACATTGTCTAAAACTAATAAGGTTCTATGTGCTAATAATTGCAAGAGATGTGCCATATGGATCAAGACTGCCAGGGCAAAGAAAACAACTATTTCAAATAAAAAGCAAAAACCCGAAGTTGCAGGGGTACATGCTCCAAACAGCAGCCCCCGCTCGGAAGGGAGGCGCTTTGCCCAAAACCTCACACATGCCGCATGCTCCACGGAGAGACCGCTGAGGGTTTTCTAATTAATGACCAATAGCAAGTCCTCTACTCAACACCAGGGAGCCCAGCTTGTTCTAAATATAAACATCACCCTTAAACTCCTTAAAAATCACTTTTCTCTGTAGTCAACACTCAGAGTCTTTAATCTTTCTTTTGGGAATGCAACTTTTTTTGGAATGTACAAAACTGTAGTAACTCTGCCACTGATTTACTGTCTAATAAATAAACAGAGAGCATCGTGAAGATTAACCAAGCTTCTCATGGATGATAGATTCCAGATACTCAAATGATTCCTCTCCCATTTTATTGTGAAAATATCAGGAGCAAAAAGGTATAGGTGAATGACATGGATAAATTTTCTTCCAAAATTTGTCCTAATTGAAATGTATGAGAGAAAGGCATAGTTTAAATGAATGGTTCATAAGCCGTGTGTCAAGCATTGGGCTAGAATGTTGCAGACACATGTCAAAGTCCACATACCCAAGACAGCCCTTGGTTCCTCCACCCAAGCCCGCTTCTGCCCAGTCTTCCCCAGCCTGTTGGATGGCAGCAGCCTCAGCCGGTTGTTCTCGCCCCAAACTAGACACTTTCTTGTCTTCTCTTCCCCTTATTGCTCCCATCCAACACAGCATCAAATTCTGTCAGTTGTTCTATTGAAATGTAGCCCAAATCTGACACCTTCTCCATATCCTTACTGCCATCACCACAGTCCATGGCATCAGCATCTCTTGCCTGGATGCCTGATGAGCCTCTATACGTGGCCCCGTTGCTTCCATTCTACCCTTTATGGTCAGCAGCCAGAGTGACCTTCTCAAGATGTAAATCAGGTCAAATCCTTTCCAGCCCAAACCTCCCAATAGCTTCTCTTGCCACTTCTGTTCCAAACCTCTCACTGCCATCTCTCGCCCTGTAATACCTCCCCGACTTTGCCTTTGACCACTTTCTCCTCCCTTGACTCCAGCAGTCTAGCTACTTTAGTCTTCTTCCTGTTCTTCAAACTACCTGCTATTTCCACCTAAATACCCTTGCCCTTGCCTTTCGTTCTCCCTGGAAGACTCCTCCTTGAACAGCCGCATTGCTCTCTCCCTTACTGTACCCAAGTGGTTCTCAGATCGGGCAACTTTGCCCCACAGGGGACACTGGGCAATGTCTGGAGATGTATTTGGTTATCACACCTGGGATGAGGGATGCTACTGGCATCCAGTGGGTAGAGGCCAGGGCTGCTGCTAAACATCCTGCATCACACAGGACAGCCCCACAGCAAAGAATGTTCTGGCCCCACGTCAGTAGTGTTGAGAAACCCTGCTCTACTAAGTTCTCTGCTCAAATATTTTCTCCTTGGAAAAATCTTTTTTGACCGACTCTTTTCAAAAATGCTTTTTCTCTCTTCTTCCTCCTTATTTCTTAGTCTCTTATACAGCTTAACACTACCTAGAATAAGAATGTATATTTCTGTTTTTTTTTTCTCATCCCCACTTGAATGTAAGCTCCCTGAGGGCAGGAGCTTTGTCTGGTTCACCACTGGTTCTTCGGTGTGTAGGACAATGCCTGGCACGTGGTGGCCCTTCAATAAATGTTGCTAGATCTCTGAGGTTTGGAGAGGTTAAGTAACTTGCACAAGGTCACACAAGGCTAGTAAGAAGTCACCCAGTTGTGTTTTAGCCCCTTTAAGCCACTGCATGTATGCATACTACTCAAGGAAAAGCTTTATGCTGGTTATGCAAGTGCAGCATTAAGACAGCTTTCCTACCTTTCTCCTTTCAATTTTCCATACTCTCCCTGTGTCATGCTACCAGCCCCTCCTGTGTAGAAATTCTAGATCCATTAAACCTCTGACTTCCTTGACAAGTGCTTATTTCTTGAACCTCTCTTACTTCTCGTCCTAATCCAAAATACGAGTGAGTTGGAAATGCTGAGCAGCCAGGAGCCCGATCACACATGAGCTGTCAGTCTATCAGCAAAACCCACTGTCAATATTGGATTAATTGCTTGCTTAACCTCGGGTTCTCTGTAGGTTTTCCTTCCCAGACAAAATTACCAGTCTCCTTCAGCACCAACTTGGCAATAACAAAAGAAGCCTTGAAATGATTATCCTAATTTGAAGACAGCATGAATTCCTGGCTCTTTTTTATGAACATAAAATTGTGAGTGTCCTTTGTTCTTGCAAAAGTGATGAGCTTAAAAAAAAAAGCCATTTATTTTGCCTACTTGACTTTTCTGTACCGTAAAATGACTTTGGGTTTTATTTTTCAGAACTGACATTTCTGTATTTTAACATCAGACATTTTAACTTTGGGCTTTGCCCATTTCTATAGATTTTTCTCTATTACACCTCTGCTTCCCCAGCCCACACACACACACACACACACACACACACACACACACACACACACACACGGTGACTACTCATTTCTCATGCTGAATAAATAGCCATCATTACCATGGAAATGATCTTGACAGGGGTTAGCTGGTTGTCAGAGGGAGCCCCCAGCTGGAAACCCCCAAAGTCGCAAAATGGAGATATCATTCCCTCCTTGGAGGAAGGTCCCAGAGTTTTGCTGTGGGCTTGCCTTTTTGCCCTTATCAAAAGTTGTGTGCTTTACACTGCTCTGAAGCCTGTTCCTTAATGAATTAATTTCTTGGCAGCCCTCTTGGTGTGCAGCTGAGCACTTCAGTTTCTCATTTGGGATTTCCTGTCAACCTTGACCTCCCTTGGCTCTGGCTGGGAAAGTAGCCTGCAGACTAGCCTGATTCCAGCCTTACTTTATCTGAATTACCTCTGTCTTAGGAGACAAGCTGCATTTGTTTCCTCTCCATAATCCCTCTGAGGTCTTCAATTTGAGAGAAGCCCTGAAGCTCTTTGAATCGCATTCGACCAGCAGTTGTATTGGCTGCAAAATTTAAATTAGCTAAGCCCAGGAGAAAATGACTAAGACAATTCATGTTTTAAGGAAACAGTATATATTGAACATGAGGCAGAAGGTCACAGAGTGGAAAGAATTCAAACTTTGGAGCAAGGTGTTGGTTCAAATTCTGTTCTACTGTGCACATGCTGTGTGACACATGGTCAATCACTGAACCTCTCTGGGTTTCAATTCCCCCTACAAAATGGGATTGATAATGCCTATCATTTTAGAGTTTGGAGAAGGATTATGAATAGTGTATGTATAGTGCCTAATAAAGTGATTGACACATATTAGAGGCTATTTATATTTTTACTGAAAATCTTAACTATGGAATCTTTGTTCTCTGTGAAAATCCCAGTCTAGTGCCTACATTTCTGTATAGATAAAGTCCACAACTGGGTTCCAATCAGGCTTCTTCCACTGCCTACCTCTGTGACCTTAGGTCATACACTTCCCCTCCCTGAACCTCTGAAATGCTGCTCATTAAGGAATCTAAGATGCCTTTTTAGTGTTTGCGCTGATGTGGATCCCAGCAACATTGTTGCCCTATTTGCATTAAATTCTTTGAGTGACAGACCAAGTTTCTAACCTGATTCTCTAAGCACTTTGTATGGTGTCAGTCCAGCCTATTCCCCTGGACACCTGAAGAGCAATTACAACTGACTTTGAAAAACAATAGCTCTTATGTTTGTATTGAATTCTAAAGCTTTGCAAAGTGATATAACAGTAAAATGTCTCATTTATAATTCCCTATAGATCTGGATGGTATATGTAATCATTTTGTGCCCATTTCATAGATCATGAAACCGAGGCCTACAAGCAAGTTGCCCAAGGTTGGATAGTTAGGGGATTAAAGCCAGATTTCTCATCACTGGCCTCCCCACTACGGTGTGCATATGGTGGTCTTCACTTTCGTATGGATGGATGCTCTGGCTCCTGAGTCTCAGAGAAGTCTGACATTACGCTGACCTTCAGCTTCCATTAAAGCACCGCCTCTACATGGCTAGTATTAGATAATGTCACCAGGACACATCTCTTCAATTCTGGGTAGGTTTTGCTGCTTGTTTCCAACTTATAGTCAGTAATGGCTTTTCAACAGAGGACCTCAATGCCTTTTGACAGAGCATGAATGGATAAGAATAATGATGGTGTGAATAATAACAGCTAATGTTTATTCAGGGCCTTCAAAGGCACTGGGGTAAGTGCTTAATGGAGGTGACCTTATTTAACTCTCATTCAATGAGCTTCATAAGGCAGAAGAGCTTCTTTTTTTTTTACTGACCAGTAACGGGATTGCAACCCTTGGTGTTGCGCCCTCACCACGCTCAGCCAGTGAGCGGGAACTGGTCTCCACATGGGATCCGAACCCTCGGCGGGAGCGCCGCCACGCTCCCAAGCGGCGCACTCTCCAGTGCGCCACCAGGCCGGCCCAAGGCAGAAGAGCTTCTATGCAGAAGTTGGTATGTCTATCCTCATGTAACAGAAGAGGAAACTAAGAGAGTCAGGGTAAGGTGTCCTGTGTCACACAGCAGGTGTGTAGAAAAGCCAAGAGTGGAACTCAGATTTCGGAGCCATATGCTTAACAGTTTTATGCTGCCCTTGCAGTAATAGCCTAAACTTTCAATGGACAAACTCATTCAGCAAAACTCTTCTCGGTGCCTGCCAGGTGCCCAGTACTCTATTAGGTGCTGGGCAGAGTCACTGCTAACTGGAGAGGCTTGAATTTGTGGGGCAGACAGAAAGATACGCAGGTCATTCTAACTCTACAAGCCAAATGTCATAGTAGAGGGTGCACGAAGCATTGTAACAACATAGAGAAAGGAACAAATGACCCTTCCTGACAGTGTCAGGGACAGTGTCCCAAAGGGACCTGCGGATGAGAAGGAGTTTGTGAGGAGGAGAATCAAAGTGTGCTGCAAGGAGGAACACTACTGTGTATAAAGGCACGATACAGGCATGATATATCTGGAAATATTAATCATTTTTAAAATTTTGGTGTGGCTGAAACACAAAGAATAGAGAAGGAGAGGGAAGGAAAATAAAATGGAGGAAAGGCATCTGCGGCAAGAGAGAGAAGGGCATTGTGTACCCATCTAGAAAGTTGATGGGCCACTGAAAGACACAGGTGCACACCGGGTTGTAAGCAGCGAAGTGCCAGGATGAGACTCATTTTTGAGTCTTTTGGGGAGATCATTCTGTTGACTGGAGGATGGATGGTAAGTGGAAGTAGTGTACAGAGCCCAGGCAGCAGGTAATTGGCAAAGTCCAGCAAAAACAAGATGTGGGCCAGATGCAGAACTGTGGGAATTAGGAGGCAAAGAAAATAGGATTGACATGGAAGTCGGGTGGGGGAGAGAAAGAAGCTGAGGTGGTGCTAGGTTTCTAGCTTGGGAGGAAAGTGTAGATGGTTTTACTACTCTTCAAGATAGCAAAACAAGAGAAGGAGCAGGCTCAAGAGGAAATACTGTATTTGTTTTTGGTTTTATGATATCTAGATGGAGATGTTCAAACACATCTGGAGGTAAGAGTTTGAAGTTCAAGGGACAAGTCTTGTTAGTGGACACAACTGGGATGGCTGCCCAATTCACCCCCAATATCCAGTGGCTGTGTTGATGTTACCTGCTCCCAGCCCTACATGGTTAGTCTAAGACAATGATTCTCAGCCGGGGGGTAGTTTTGCCTCCGCCCACCCTGGGGGACACTTGGCGATACTTGGAGTGGATGCTACTGGAATTTAGTGGGTAGAGGCCAGGGATGCTGCTAAACATCATACAACACACAGGACAGTTCTGCACAACAAAGAATTATACTGACCAAACATCAGTAGTGCCAAGGTCGAGACACCCTTGTTTAAAGAGAAGAGACGACTTACCCAAGTAGGGCCAATAGAACTTCTTCTCTGAAGAATTTCAAGTCAAATGGTGGTACCTACAGAAGGATGGTAGCTGGGGCCAAGTCACAGTCTCCCAAGATCCCTGGTTGCTGTGTGTTTTCCTTGCCTCTGTGTAAGGCCCTCCCCGATAAATTCATTTTATAGTCAAGTTATGCTTTAGTTAGTCCATGTTTGCTTATAACCAAAGACCTTGTGTTAGTTCATACTCTTGATTGCTAATGAGATAAATCCATTTCAAAATAGTAAAACAAAACAAAACAAAACTATTGGCTCATGATCCTGGGAAGCTTGGACATTTGCTGCCTTCAAGGCATATTTGAATCCAGGGTCTCGAATAATGTCATCAGGGATCTATCTCCCTCTCTCCTTTCCTGGGTTCTGCTTGTGTTTTGCATTGACTTCAGATCTTTTTGTTCTGTGACATGAGCACAGAGGGAATGTGCTAGCCAGGCACAGACCACAGCTGCTACTGTCCTCTACAGAAAGTGCTGTCTTGTTAGGGGGAAAACCGCTGCCTTGTTTTTATCTGTGTGAGTATCTCCTGTTGAAAGTTAGAGCTGGAAGCAGCCTTAGAAATCTGCTATTGCCAAGTTATTTCCACCTCAACCACCTGTGATGCCACATAATGCCATCTGTGCCAGGAGCACAAGTGCAGTGATTTTCAACCAGCAACCCACACCTGTGGAGCCATACTGGCATCTCACGGTGTAGTTTGATAAATTCGTCCAGTAGACTTTCATACACTTCCCATCCATGTTGTAGAAATGGTCCAAGTCTCCCATTTTGACTCAGAGATGCTGAGTTATTTTTCACAGCTGTGAAGGTCTAGAAGTCACGGCTCTTGAGTCACAATCTGGGCTTCTGTGGAAGACACTGTGACTGCACACTGACAGTCATATCTTCTTCCCATCCAGTACCAGGAGACTATGGGTGTGGCGGGGGTCTGCTGTGGCTACTGTCTGAAATCCTGCTCACAGCGCCAATTGTCTAGCTCTCTTAATTCTGTTCATGACGCCAATTGTAAGGCTAGGTGACCACGCCAGTTGTTGGGCTCTTTTACCTGCTGGTAATCCTGCACCGACTGGGCCGATGGTAGAGCTAGGGCTGGGTCTGGAGCTCCCAGACCCCTCAAGCCCATTCACAGACTGGGTCACAAACCCTTCATATGCCAGGCTGAGTCACCAGACCCCTTCACACAGGTCTATGAGCTAGGTAACTGGCCAAAAGGTCCCTGGAGCTATAGGTTGGAAAGCATGGCGGTGCTAGGCGGATGCCCGAGGCTGATGCCCACCTGCCTGCTTCACTCAAACTCCCCTCTTT
>NW_007749172.1:0-11178 GCF_000696425.1 Galeopterus variegatus | reverse complement strand
ATGCATATGTTAAGGTCAGTAGGGGTTGGGGCGTCCCTTAACAATCTTTAGACTCCACCCAGTAGATGAAAATAGGATCTCTACTTCCCAAGCTGTGACAAACAAATATGTCTCTAGATATTGCCAAATGCCCCTGACTGAGAATCACACAGGTTTACATAAAATTATATAAGTGTATTAGTTTGCTAGGGCTGCCATAACAAAGTACCACAAACTGAGTGACTTAAACAACAGAAATTTATTTTCTTACAGTTTTGGAGGCTAGAGGTTGATATCACAGTGTTAACAATATTGGCTCCTTTTGAGAACTGTTCTGTGCCTCTCCCCAGATGCTGGGGGGCTGCAGGCAATCCTTGGTGTAGACGCAGCACCCCTATCTCTGCCTTCATGGTCGTGGTGTTCTGTGATGTGCATGTCTCTGTGTCTGAGTTTCCCCTTTTTATAAGGACAATAGTCATATTGGATCAGAAGCCCACCCAATGACCTCATCTTAACTAAGAATATCTGCAATGACTCTACTTCGAAATATGACCACCTTCTGAGCTACTGGGTGTCAGGACTTCAACACATGAATTTTTGAGGGGCACGATTTAACCCACAACATATATAAATTTATATAAATGTAGGAACCACAAACTCACAAGCCCACAGCAGCAGCTAATATAAAAACAATACCTGATTGGGGTGAAGGCTGAGTTGAACTGGAAAGCCTGGGCCCAGCAGTTGCTGTCTGGTGGGAATGTGGCCTCAGTGATGGCAGACCTAATTTTTCAAGAGAATCCTCTCAATCCAGACTTTTAGGTAAAATTTCTCAAATTAAAAATGCTAAAGAATTTAACCATTTAGAAGAACTTTAAAGCAGTTGCAAAGGCTCCCCCAATACATCTTCAAGAAGTGTCTGGCCTGTGGACGGTCAGTATGAGAGCATTTGTGCATAGGAATCACTAAATTTCATAAAGAATAGAATTTAAAAACAGATTAATTTTTGCCTCTGAGGGAGAAAGGGGAGATCCCTAAACTTTGGGTGACCAGGTAATGTAGTGTTCAAAGTAGACCTCTCTTGACAGTAAAAGGGAGTGCTATTAACAATTACGTGTAAACTGGAATTGTCCCGTGCAACTGGGATATATGATTATGCTACCTAAGCTACATCTTAATAGAGATAAGCTTGCTTTGACCTGGAGGATCTCAGTGGCCGGGGAGGGGCCATGTGGTGGTATGGGGTGGAGTGGGACGGTGTGGGGTGGCCTATGAGGTGGACCCCTCCAGCCTCTACCAATTACTGTCTGGAATGACCTTGGGCAAGTTACCTTCTGGATTTCTGTTTCATCATCTGTTGAAAGAGGTACTGGCCTCAGATAATCTCTTGGCTCCGTTCAACTTTGGATATGCAAATAGGACAGAACCAGGATCTCATAAATGACTTAACTCCTTGAATATCTGCTTTGACTGAATAAGAGTGCAAGGGAAGGTTTTATCTGGAAGGTTTCCCAGGTGAAGATCTATATGGTTTACAATTGCTGATTTTTCACAGAAGAAGATCAGACCCTCTGGGGATGTGGCCCAAGAATCTGCCTTTTAAACAGTTGCACCCTGTCCTCCAACCCCACTGCTACAGTCTGGATGTGTCCTCCAAAATTCATGTATCGGAACTTAATGGCCAATCCAATAGTATTAAGAGGTGGGGCTTCTAGAAGGTGACAAGTCACGGGGGCAGAGCCTTCATGGATGGGATTAATAAAAGGGCTTGAGGGAGTGGGTTCATTTTTCTTGCTCTTCCTCCATGTGAGGACACGGCATTTGTCTCCTTTTTTGACCTTCTGCCTTCTGCCCTGTGAGGACGCAGCCAGAAGGCCATCACCGGACAGCAAATGCCAGAGCCTTAATCTTGGACTTCCAAGTCTCTGGAGCTGTAAGAAATAAATTTCTATTATTTATAAATTATTATAATAGAATTATAAATTCTATTATTTATAAATTCAGCTTGTGGCATTTTGTTATAGCAGCAGGAGAGGGCTAAGACACCCACCAAATAGTTCTTAGATACAGCAGAGTTTGAGAGCCCCTGGATATGGGATATACCTGCTTTGCTTCCTGGAGGTTGGGCGGGGGAGGTAGACTGTCCCTTCACAGAATTGCTGTGGGAACGTCCGACAGCATGTGCCGCTTCACTGAAAGCACTCCACGAGCTGCCAAGGGAGCCCTCACGTGGGCATAGTCCACTGGAATTCTGGGTCAGTGTATTGGCAGTGGAAGAGGAGAAAGACCCCCTACTTTGTTCCTAAACAGTACAAATATTTGGAGAACTCCAGAGATGGAATGAGTAGATTACAGGAAAATAAAGGAACTATCAAAACAGTAAATCCAAACCTCTCTTCCCACATTTTGCTTTCAAGAAACACATTGTGTTTGAATTCAGTTTCCAGGGGCCCCTCCATTGCCTATAGGCTGACGTACAGGCAGGTTCATTGGCCTAGGATCTGCGTATGTGCGCATTCAGTTCCCACAGGAGCCCCGCCTGCTAGTGCCATCACTTCCTATTTTATATATGAGGAAACAGAGGCTTGCCAGGCTGGGTGCCTGTTCAAGGTAACCCAGGCTCTCTGGTGACTTCTCCACCCCACACAGTGGCCTCTCTGCCCCCGCGATCTCAGCCCATCCCATCCACCAAACGTGTCTCCCGAGATGTGCACCCTCTGCCCTTTCAAGTGGAGCCTCTTCACTGGCTGTGGCCCCAAAGTCAAGTCTCTTTTCATGCTGATCTCCTTGCCAGCTGCCTCCCTTTCCCACTCCTCCACAGATCCACACTCCACTGGTCGCACGAGCCCTTCCCTGACCCACGGTGTCTTTGGATGATCATCTGTCTTGCCTGTGGCACCGATGATCTGTCTCAACACTTTCACAAGGCCCCTATGCCAGCTTGCATCTTCAGTCCTGTCTTGAGTGTGCATCCTCCCTCTAGGTGGGTTGTAAACTGCTTCTTATAACTCCTTCATGGCTTATAGTAACAAGAATAGCAGTTTTCATTTGTCTAGCACTTTACTGTGTACAAGTGTACCTGACTGTTAAGAGAGTTAGCGGTGAGAAGAAAGAAGGGAATAAAATGGATAGTGGGAAAGAGATTCATTTTGTCAGTCCAGTCTCAAGAGAGATAAGGCTGAGCCAGGGCCATTGGAACTTTAGACCTTTCCCTGGACTTGGGGAGGAAGGTAATATGTGGTTGTTAGGGAAGGCAGGTCAGCATGCCCCAAAGGGCTCACCTTGCTATAGTGGGGAGCTCTCTGGAGGCTTGAAATGACTGACTTAGTGCATTTGGGAAGGGGCCAGAGAACCCTCTGGCAGGCATGGAAACTTCTTCCTCTAGTTCAAGACTTTACCAGATGCTTGCCTATAGGCAAGTTTGTCTGACACTCCACACTTAGAAGATGGAATTGCTGGGTTTAGAACACAAGTCTGCTTGCCATTACTGACTATGCTCTTTCCACTACACCAGTGGCACATGCCTGGGATGACTGGTGAAAACGCAGATTCTTGTTCCATCTGGAATCTGCATTTTTATCAAGCATCCCTAGTGATTGCAATAGAAGTGGTCCATGCATCATGCCCACATTGGGAAGCCCCCTTTCTATTTCAAGTTGCCTCTCAGACATAGCTGTTTATATCTCTAAAGAACTTACCAATTTATAAAGTGCCAGGGCATAAACATTGTCATTTCTAAAATGAGGCAGGTAGACAGAATGTAGTGATCCCCAGGAGCCCTTCCATCTCTAAGAACTAGTGCTGCTTTGTCCGCACGACCAGCATGAGAGCTCTGGTGAGCAGCGGAGCGTGCAGACACCACTCTGTCATCTCGTGGAGAGCTCCTGCTCCAAGAATGTGCTGGTCTGTACTTCAGGATCCCGGTGTTCACAGCACAGGTGGTTCCATGTGTTGACCTCAGCATCAGAAGATGTCTATGAAAATGCTTTTGATACAGGCAGGAAACTCATAGACCCAGAGATTATGTGAACACATCTAGAGAAACAGCTCGTTGTCTGGAAAGTGTACTGAGCTGTGAGTCTGCAGACTTGGTTTTTAGTTCTGGCCTAGCCACTAACTTGCTATGTGAATATGAGCATTTCACTGTGCCTCAGTTTCTTTATTGGAAATGGAAAGGGATAGGACTAGTTTGGTGGCTTTCATAATATCATCTTTGGAGCCCAAAGATTTAGAAGAGGAGCCGTGGGGGACACCACAAAGGGAGGGGGTCAATAGATGGAGCAGCTTTGGGACCCCCAGCCCTGTTTTAACTACAGCAGCTTGGAATTGACTTACTTCATTTATTTGTGTTCTGTGTAAGCTCTCTTTAGATATATGGGCTCCAGTTCCAAAAATTAAAAATGTTTGAAAAGCACTGGACTGGGTCATCTTTATGTGCCCTTTCATTTAAAAAGGAGATTTCTATGATTGGTCTTTGCAGTTCCTTTCCAAAATACCCACACTTAAAAATTTATTTTGATTCTTTTTGAGATCTGTGATATATTTTATGTCTTTGCTTCAAGGTAGGCTGAGGCTTCAAGCAACTGAGTCTGAAAGTCCTGGAACAAACTTTTGGTGATTCAACTGAATTATGATGCAAATCAGCACATCATAAGCATTTAATTAATTGGTCCTACTTCTTTGCAACTTAGAAACCCAAGTTCAGGTGGGCAGGAAGGGGGATGAATAGTAAATATTGGGCCTAGTTAGGGCTGATATTTAATTTAAATAAACACAGCTGAGCAAACAGAAGATTCGAAGCAAGGAATGGCTTTATTTACGTAGCCATTTCCTTAGTGGGTTATGTGCCAAATGAATTCAATGGCTTTTGACTTTTTTCCTTCTGATCTTAACTGTGACCTGTTTGACTGAGTTGATGGAACCAGTTGAAAAGTCTTGACATGAAAACCTGGAGAACCTTTTTGTTAAAGGCATTTTTAACTAAGCCTTTCATTATTCAGCGGGGCAAAACAGAGAGCTTAAAGAACTTGGGAATTAAGACAGAATGATTTGCATCTTAATATTCTCTGTAATCTTTATTCCACTTAAGAAATCATTTTGGGGCTGTTATGCTGATACCATTTGGGTGCTGCATCTTGGGTGATCTGTAGAATCATCCAAGTAGTTATTGTTGGGATTTTCCTGGGGCCAGTCTGAGTTGGATCCTTGCCATTTCTTAGGTTCAGGTGCCAATGTCATAGCCTTGATAACTGCAGTCTCATCATTTAATTAACATGCAGAGCAAACAGGTTCTCTATGTAATTTACTGGCTTGGGATATATTTTTATGTTTTTGAGATGCTTCTCATTTGATACATGTATTGGTAATAATGCAAGTTGCTATTACAGCTATACCCCCAAACCAAGTTATTGCTCTCTCATATAAAGCCCAAGGTGGGTTTAGCCTCTTGCCTTCCATGCAGTGATTCAGGGACCCAGTCCCTTTCTACCTTGTAGGAAAGACACACTGGCTTCTTACCCACAATAGTCCAGATGTGATGCTCATCACTTTTGTTCATGTTCCATTGATGAAAACTAGTCACATGAGCCTTCCAAGAGAAAAAAAGTCTGAGAATATAGCTTTGCAGCCATCTCCCAAAAACTACACAATGAAAAACGCGCAGGTTTTGGTGGGCAGTTATCTTCGCCACAACTAGCAACAATAAACTTTTGGTTGTTGGATAATCATCAATGAAGCATGCAATTCTGACTGCTTAAGTCCCACCCAGTCATTTTGGTGGCATTGTTGACCTTAGTCAGAGTGACAGCCAAAAAATGCCTAAAGAAATGACATATTTTAAGGTTTGCAGGAATGTCTTATCCATCTAACCTGGTATTACTGAGAGCAAAAACTTGCCTTTCTGAGCACTGCTGAAGGATGTACACAAGCAAAGGTTAGTTTCTTTCATGTAGGTCCCAGAGAATTACTTCTTCTCTTTGTACCTCTGCTTTCTTTTCTGTAAAATAAAATTGTTGGATTAGATCATCTCTCATTCCCATATTCTGGCAATATGAGTTACATTTTTTATGTTATTGAAATCATTGAAATAAACGTATCTGTCTTTTGCGTGATTAAAGGTTGTTCTTTTTTTTTTTTTTTTGTCTTTTTCCATGTCCGGCAACGGATCGCAACCCTCAGTGTCGCCCCCGTACCGCACCGGGACCGGCAACGGGATCGCAACCCTCAGTGTTGCTCCCGCGCCTCGCTCAGCCAGTGAGCGGGAACCGGTCTGTATGTGGGATCCGAACCCTCGGGCGGGAGCGCTGCCATGCTTCCCAAGCGGCGCACTATCCAGTGAGCCACCGGGCCGGCCCAAAGGTTGTTCTTTAAAAAAGGCATAGACACAAGTGTTCTAGTCAGAGGAAATGGGGAGCTAAATGTTTGCCTTTTCAATGAGTCTTGGCCATGTTTACAAATATTTAAACATAAAATATATGTCATTCAATCACAACTTCAATGCTAAGAGCAGACACATAAAAGCAGATCGTTAAATGACATGTATTTTAGAGTTTTAATACACATACAATTTTCAAATAATAATCAGCCTATTAAGTTTCAACAAATATGAACTTTAAGAATTATTATTTGAACCTCAGTCTCAGATGAAATTTTTCTAAGAATGAATTTTCTCTCCAACTGCTTTATGTCATTGCTGATTTTTTGAAAGATAAATAGTTGCAAGGGTGTTAGGATGATGAGGCTTCCCACTTAATCACTACCCATAAACGGGTTTCGATCCTGAGTCTTTGGGGCAATGTGGTTTAATCGCCACCACAAGCAGGTTTTTGTCCCCCCCGCCTCACCCCCACAACTTGCTTGATCACTGTTCACAGGAGTTTGAGTTTGCAAATGCAGAAAAGCATTTATGTTTTGGTGCTGAAGTGCCAACTGGTGTGAGGTAAAGCAGGAAAGAAGATCTGTGATGCACAACTGTTGACAATTGCAGTGCTCTCTGCAGTTCTTGCTGTGTGGGGAGAGATGTGGTCTCTTCCATGGGACAGATGCCTCACTCAGCTGAGGGAATGACAGGGGATTGCTCTTGGGAGACAGTTTTTCCATCTGCCCAATAAAGAGCTTGTTTTGTTGATATTATTTATATTTCTTTACTATTTTTTTTCTCAGGCTCCCCTATTGCTTAGATTTCTAAAGGATGGGTGTTAACCTTTAAATGCTCCCAGGCTCCTTTCTTTCTTTTTTAATTTCTTTTTTTTTTATTTTATCAATATACAATGTAGTTGATTTTTGTATCCCTTTACCGATTCCTCCCTCCCCCCTCTCTCCCCCCTCCCCCCTCCTATCCATCAACATCATATCTGTTCATTTGTCTTAACAAGTTCAAGGAATTGTGATTGTTGTGTCTTCTTCCGCACCCCACATTTTTTTGTGTATTTATTTATTTATAGCTCCCCCAAATAAGTGAGAACACGTGGTGTTTCTCTTTCTGTGCCTGACTTATTTCACTTAGTATAATTGTTTCTAAGTCCATCCATGTTGCTGCAAATGGTAGTATTTCATTCTTTTTTATACCAGGCTCCTTTATTTCTAGTGACATCATGGTGCAGGAAGTTGTTATAATGCTGGAGTCACAGTCACCTGGGCTTGATTTGGGGGTCTGCCACCTGATAGCTTTGTGAGCTTAGGCTCCACATGCCTCAGTTGTATCATTGGTAAGATGGGTCACTGTAAAGATTATAAGATGGTTCATGAAAAGCACTTAGCACCTAATAATGAGTCTCTTCATCCATATCTGTCTGTCTGTCTATCTATGTATCTATTTATTTATCCTATCTTCTATATCTATATCTATGTATAAAATATGTGTCATATACAGATTGATAGAAAGAGAGAAGTAAGATGGAGAGGGAAGAAAGGGGTAGTGGGAGAGGTGCTTCAATTCTTTTGGAATAACTTTGACTTAGTTTTTTTTGGTTATAAAATATTTTAGGCATATAAAAAACAATAATATGGTAAACACATATGTAGTTACTATCTGGCTTAAGAACTAGAGCCATGCAGACTCAACTGAAGCCCCTTCAGACCCTCTTCCAGCCTTCTTTCCCTTCTTTTCTCCCTCCTTTCTGCCCTCTTGAGAAGTAACCACCAGTCTGATTGGGCAGTCACTGCTCCCGTGCAAGTTCTGTACTTTTCCCTGCATCCACCAATAACTTAACAGTATCAGCTTCAGATAAAGGACATACTACTGTATGCATCTTTCTGCAATTTGCTTTTAATATCTAATATTAGGTTTGGAGATGTATGTGTTGGCACATGTATCTCTAGTATATTCATTTTAACTTCTATGTACTATTCCATGTGTTTTCTTTCTCCTAGAGCAGTTTCTTTCTCCAGCCTTCTCTCTTCCTGCCCTGCTTTACTCCACTTGTTCTCTCAATTTCCCCCCCACCAGTGAGAAGCTGCATTGGCAAAAGAGGACAGGGAAAGCCACCCTTGGTTTACAGCTGACTTAGGAGAGTACTCTGTGTTCTGTTCTCCATGATGGATACATGGCGTTTTTTTGTGGCTTAAAAAGCACATCATTAACCTGTCAGGCATAAAAGCATTTTACTAAATAACAGATGCCAAAGATACCCTCAGTCCTGGAGTACGAGTATGGAACGTCCACTGTGTACATTGTTTGGCAGTGAAAACAGTGTTCGAAGAGACTTCTCAAAATGCCCTTCTTTTGTTCTCCCGCCTTCTTCTCTCCTCTGTGCTTTAAGGAAACAATGTAGATAGAAATAACTCACATTTCATGTCTTTTACACTCTTTGAAAAATAATTCATTTGATACATATCAAAATATATGAGTATGTATATGTTATAAATCAGAATAATGTAATTAACATTCATGAAGCCATCTGTCCACCTGAGAACTAGAGCATCACAACAACTTGCCTCCAGCTCTAGGCTCCACTGTGTGACATCCTGGAGGTGAAGACATCATCACAGGCATTTCTTGGCTCTAGTCTTGAGCATCTGTACTGTAATGAAGAACTGAAGGGTCAGGGAGCAGGTGAAGGAGGAGCCATTCTGTTTTTGCCTGAAATCATAGTTGCAGGAGGCTGCATGTGAGCCTAGTTAATGACACTGGAAATTTAGATTGGTAGGTACCTGCTTAATTCATTTTCTCTTTTTTGGGCCTCAGTTTTCTTGTCTGTAAATGGAAAGGGCTGGGTTAGGTGATCTTTGAATTCTCTTCTCGATCTGTTGTGTAAACATTTGCTTTTCTTAGGTCTCCATGGCTCTCCTGATAGCACCATTAAAGTAGCATCAAGTCTGCAGAGAAACTGCACTCATGGCTGGGTGCCGAAAGCATCACCCGACTTCTGTGTGCACTTACAGAATGGCCCTCCTTGGGTGCCCTTCGAGGGGGTGAAAGAATTCCACTGTTTCCCTTGAGTTTCCAGGGACTTGTGTCTTTCTTCCTTGAGAATAAATCACAAAATCAAGGAGCTGGATCCTATCCAAACCACCAATCCCAGTCATTCCTTGTCTTTGAACTCAGTTTTTCCTTTTTTTTTTTTTTTCCTTTTCCCTGGTGTCTAGTTATGGAGTCAAGATTATGATCTCTTATGGGTTATGAATATGCTTAAGAAGAGGAAAAAGAGATTTGGTGGGGGATGAGCAGGGAACGGATCCTGGCTTCAAATATTTTTTGGCCCGTCATGTTGAGGATGGAGGAAAATCTTCTAGATAGCCACAAAGGGGAAAGTAATGACTAATAGTCAAGGGTTCCAGGATACAGATTTGGGCTGATATAAGAACTTGCTGATAATTCCAGCCTCCTCATGAGGACGCTGTTGTTCAGGAAGGTGATCAAGTACTGAGTAATTGATTAGGTCAATAAATATATAATATAAAAGCAGTCAGGCTCTGTGCTAGGTTCTGTGGGGGAAACAAACATGAATAAGACATTGTCCTCACAGTCAGGAGCTTGTCGCCTGGTAGACACGTTCATATTCTGCTTTGCAAAATAGAAACCTATTTTCAGAGTGATAAGTCAACCATTAACAAAGCTCTTCAGAGAGCAGAGGAGGGCGACGTCTCCTCAGGCTCGGGGAAGAGGAGAAGCAGTTGTGAGGGTTGGCAACAGGTCCTGGCATGTGACTTAGGCCTTGAAGGTAGACAGAAGGTGCAGATGTGGGGACTGTGTGGGGAGAGGGGCAGAGACAGTATTCTAGAGCTAACAGGTTAGGGACCAGGGACACGGCAGCTCAGAAGAACATTACTATTAAGAACTTTCTGGACAATGTGGGGCAGGTTACAACAGTAGGCTGCTGAGCACTTGTAGCCAAAAGGAACACTCTGTTTCTCTTCCAGATGAGATACCCTTCCAACTCCGCTGTTCACCCAGGCTGCAAACTTTACTGTTTCCTTTCACCTTCTTTCTTTCTTCCCATGTCTTTTTACATGCCGTACCATGACCAGTCCAGACTCAATGTGGGTTTACGGATGTTTCCTTCCACCCCATTCTACACCACCCTGCTCCAGGTATACACTGGGGGTGGGGGTAGTTCATGGAGTGCTCACTGACCAATTTGGAGGGTAAGTTCTTGAGGCACAGGTGGAAATTACTCCTCTCACTAGATGGTCCAGAAGGTGCCAGTGAGGTCTGGAAGCACGGCTGAGTGGTGGTCCACCTTGAGCAAAGGGCAGCCTGCCCCTGAGCTGCTATGGTGTTGCCCTCTAGCAACTCAAGTTGGCACTCACATGGCATGGAGCTCTTCACTGCTCTTTAGAGGGGCCAGGTCCTCAGTGCAGACACTTTTTTGAGAGTTTGGCCATAGCTCCGATGTGGGAGAAGGAGACATGGAACCTCGGCATCCAGACCCTTGTCCCCTGGCTTTCCCTCTCAGATCTGCCCCTTCCCCAAAGCCCAAACACTGCAGGATGCATTAGTTCTCTCCCATCTTTGGGGCATGTCCTAAAGGGATGCTCTCATACCTCACATACTTGCCACTTTAGGGATTAGAAGGAAGGGTGTGGTGGGTAGGAAGTGACATTCAGTGCCCCAAAGATGATTTCAAAAGTGCAGCTCAGCATGCCTGTGGCAGATCCCACAGTATCATTCACCTCCAGCTGCTCCTTTCTGTCCTCACTCATGTCACTTCCCTTCTCTCCCTGGGAGCAGGGGAACAGTCTTCCAGCCTTTTCCTTCCT
>NW_007749171.1:788-11180 GCF_000696425.1 Galeopterus variegatus | reverse complement strand
CATAAGTATTTATTGAAGTTTTACTATGTGCCAAGCACAGTTCAAGATGCTTGATATATGAGGGTCAAAAAACATAGAAAAGGCTGCTCTTGCAGAACTTATAATTTGTTAGTGAAGAGGAACCAAAATAACCAAGGTTATTAACACAAGTACAGGTTAATTATAGATGGTGAAAAGAGGTTCAAAGAAAACAAAACATGTACCATAAGAGAGTGGCTGGCTGGAGAAAATAAACGTTTGATACAGCCAAGAAAGGGCTCTCTACAGAAATAATATTTGAACTGAATGAGATCTGAATAAAGAGCAGAGTCAGACAAGGGAGTGTCTGGGTGCAGAACGTTCAAGCCAAGGGCTCAAGGGTAAAAAAGATTTTGACATGTTCAAAGATTTTTTAAAAAAAGAAAGCAAAACAAAACAGGAAAGGGGAGTGTGCCTTTTTCACTGAATTTGAGCTCAATTATTTAGCTAGGAGCATCATGATCAAGGAGAATGATAGAAGACGAAGGCAGAAAGATAAAGGGGAGTTGAATTGTGGAGAGCTTCCTGGGTTGGTATACAGACTTCAGGTATTGTTCTAACAATACTGAAAAGCCATTGGAAGGGTTTTCACAGCTACATGATCTGAGATGCATTTTAATAGATTATTCTGGCTGCTACATGAGAGAGAGAGAGAGAGTGTGTGTGTGTGTGTGTGTGTGTGTGTGTGTGTGTGTGTGTGTGTGTGCGCGCGCGCGTGTGTACACGTATGGGGAGGTGAGAAGAGGGCAGATAGTAAGAGTGAAGCAAGGTGAGCTGGTAAGAGGTATTGCAGCAGACCAGATAACACTGGCTTGGACAGTCTGAGCAAAAGGGCAGGAAGAAGTGGTTATATACAGGATATATTTCAGAATTAGATCTCAAAAGATATGTAGATGAATTAAGTGATAATTTAATGGTCACGAATTTCTTCCATTCCAGTATACATGCCCCTTTGCAGGGTATACATGTCCCTTTGCAAGGTTAATTTCTGTTCCTCCCAGCCTATTTATTCACCCCTTTGAATCTGAACTGGCCTCATGACTTGCTTTGGCCAATAGAATGGAGAGGAAGTAGCTTTGTGCAAATTTCAAGACTTGGACTTAGATGTTGCAAACTCTGGTTCTGCAATCTTAAAGTGTTGCCATGAGACTTCAATATAAGAAAGCCTGTCTAGCTTACTATAGGATGAGGGGTTACGTGGAAAAGAACCAAGGCACTCCAGCTGTCAGCCAACACCAACCGCTGTGCATGTGAATGAGGCCTTCTTGGTCCTCCCAGCCTAGCCATGCTGTCAGCTAAATTAGCCACATAAGTGAGCACAGGTGAATTCAGCAAAAGGACCTCCCAACCAACCCACAGAACTGTGAGAAATCATAAATTACTATTTTTTAAGCCACTACTTTTGTTGTAGTTTGTTATACAGCAGTAGATAGCTGAAACAAAATATATCTGGAGTGTGAGAGACACAGAAGAATTAAAGATAGGTTTTAAATTCCAGCTTCAACAACTGGGTAGAAAACAGTGCCACTCACTGAGCTGGGGAATACTGAGACAGGAAAAAGTCAAACGTAGAAAATCACAATGTCTGTTTTGGCTGTGTTGAGTTTGGAAATGTCTGACAGCCATGTATTTGGAATTAAGAGGAGAAGTCAACAATTGGGGTATATTTTGAAATCCATTAACATATATATAGTATAGCATTTAAAGCCGTGAGACTAGAAGAGCCCCTCCTAAGAGCAGAGTGTAGAGAGTGAAGAGTAGAACTAGGTCTGGGCCCTGGGGTGCTCCAACTCTTGAAGGTTGGTCAGAAAAGGAAGAACCAACAAGAGCCACATCAAAGACAGAGAGGAAGGAATCCTAGTGAGTAGCAGAAAATCCAGGAAAGAAGGACAGCGCAGCTCCGAAGAAGCCAAGGAAAGAGGATGTTACAAGAAAATGGGTGTGATCGAGTGCAGCTATGAGACAGCAGGGTATCTACGGGACCTGTCAATATGGCCATCACTGGAAACCACGAGCATCTTCAGTAGAGGGAGACCACCCCTTAGACCACTCTCTCTTGAAGCACTACCGGGCAGGGGAGCAGAGAAATGCAGCAGGAAGAAGCCATGGAGCCATTAAGTCAAGGAAGTTTGTTTTATTTTGTTGTTTCATTTTGTTTTTAAGCCCCCCCTAACTCCTAGTCATGTCGTGGGATCAAAAAGCTGGCAAGCACCACACATTCCAGCCCCCCCCGCCCCATTTACAGATTAGGAAACTGAAGAGACACAGGTAGGCAATTACCCTGTCAATAATCATACAATAATCTATTAGCTGACTGCACCCCAGATTTTCTTACTAACAATCTGTTTAAGGAATCATTGCCCCTGTGTGAGAACTGCTATGGTTTGATTTGTTTGTCTCCTCCAAAACTCATGTTGAAATTTAATTGCCATAGTAACAGTACTGAGGTGGGAATCTTTAAACAGTGATTAGGCCATGAAGGCTCTGTCCTCATGAATGAAATTAATGCTATTATAAAAGGACAAGTTCAGCCCCTTTCTCTCTCTCGGCCCTTTGCCTTCTGATGTGGGAGCATCCAGCCTTCCTCCTCTCTGGAGGATGCAGCACAAACCATCTTGGAAGAGGAGATGGCTTTACCAGACACCAAACTGCCAGCATCTTGACCTTAGATTCCCCAATCTCCAGAACTGTGGGAAAATAAATTTCTGTTTTTTATAAATTATCCAATCTCAGGTACTCTGTTATAGCAGCACAAATGGACTAAGACAAGAACCTCCTCTGACAGGTATCGATTTAAATGATTATATTCATAATTAATGAGTTATAACTTTAAAGAAGTGCAAAGCTACCCATTCACCACATAAAAGGATCCTACAAAATAATCTCATCTATGCTTACATACCCCTTTCACTAAAAGTATTATCTCACAAAAGCCTGTTAAAAGAAACAGCTGGCTCTCTCTAGGATGGACATTTTTAAAAAGGAGATGAAAACACAAAGTAGAAATTTACTATAATCTTCTGCTTTTCTTTCCAAGTCTCTGATTATAGTTAATCCTTAGCAGGGAATAATCTAGGATTTTTAGCTTTAATCTGTAAAGAAAGACTAAAAGCAATTAATTACTTAAGATAAATTCATTGCAATTGAACAGTATTTCATTCTCTTCTTTATCCATACCCTTGACAAAACTATGTGCTATGTAATACTGAAAGACATATATAACCTAAATATCCAATCCAAATAAATGAGATAATAAAGAACACTTACAGCTCCCTGTACTGATAATGTTTTCAGAAAAGGGCTCAACACATGGTGATATATGGGGGCTGCCATTCTAGGGAGTCCTGGAAGCAGCCATGAGTATGCCCCTGGGGTTTCCACACCCCAGGTTTCCCTGGGGTGCTCTGCTGTCATTACACCAAGCAGCTGGAACAGACACAGCTCGTATCTTTCAGTGCTGAATGACCAGGATGTTCAGATATGCTTGACACAAAGAGTAAACAAGTCAAACTTTCTTCCAAGTCTTCTGTTATGAACTGAAAGCTTGTGTCCCCCAAAATTCATGTGTTGAAGCCCTAACCCTCAGGATGGCTGGATTTGGAATGAGGAAGTGATTAAGGTTAAATGAAAAGGAGGAGGAGGAGAAGGGTTAGGGAGAAATTGGTTTATGGACACAAAGAATGAATACTTTTTGTAATGACCAATATGCCAACTATCCTGATTTGATCATCACATATTGTGCACAAACACTGATAGTCACCTCTGTACCTCACAAATATATAATCAATTATGTTTCAATAAAAAAATAAATAAGGTTAAATGAGGTCATTAGGATAGGGCTCTGATCTATAAGATTAGTGACCTTATAAGAAAAGACACCTGGAGTTCCTTCCCTCTCTTTCTATGGTGTGAGGACACAGAAAGAAGATGTCCATCTACAAGTCAGAAAGAGAGGCCTTACCAGGAACTGAATTGATCATCTCGATCTTGGACTACCCAGCCTCCAGAACTGTGAGAAAATAAATTGTGTTGTTTAAGCCACCCCAACTGTGGTATTTCATTATGGCAGCCTGAGAAGACTAAGACATCTTCCATGAGAACTTGGGATGCAAAGTTCTAGAAAAGGAGCCAGTCTCTAATCTTGCCATAATTTATTCATTCATTTAACAAGGATTTACTTAAAAATCTACTCTATGGTAGATACTGAAGGATACGAAATAAGTAAATAAAGTAGGAGACCACCAGAACAAGGCCTTGCATCTTCTGTGTTGTCTGCCCACCCCCAGGCAACACTCCTCTGGTGCTTGCCCCCAGGATCCTGTTTCTTCTCACTTACGATCCTGACCTAAACCCCGTAGATAGCATCTTGTGCACTCATCTTCAGTCACCCTAGCATTTGTCTTGTTAATTCCTCTACATAGGATACTTTTCTTTAAATAAACCTTTTATTTTGGAAATGCTATATTTAAAATTCTTATTTCATATTTTCAACCACAAAGCAAAGAAAATCTTAGTCAAGTTACTTAAAGCACCAATTATTTTTCAGGAGTCAATATAGTACAGAAAGACCATGGGTTTGGAGGCCAATAAACTGGAGTGTGCAATGCCCACTCTTCCTAACTCACCCTAAGCAAGTAACTTAACTTCTCTGAGCCTCAATTCCTCTTCTAATTAATAGAGTGATAATACCCATCTCATGGGATTTTATGATTAAATTAAATAATATATGGTAAGACTCCTGTACATCATAGGTTTTCAATAAATATTAGTTTCACTCCACACCAAAATCAGAAAGGCTCATTCATAGGGTATTTATGATTTTCAAGCTCTTCAACAGAGAAAAAAAGATGCTCCATTTACTTTCTCCTGATTAATGGATCCATTTAAAGGAGAGAAAAGTGGCCTTTTCTAGGCTCTGATTCTTGTAAGGGAACATCATGCTTCTTTCCTCTAGGTTTCCTTCTTTTTTCTCTCTCTATATATTTATTTATTTATTTTACATGATGCCTCTATGTAAAATAAACTGAAATCATCTGGATAGTTACTTATTCTTCATCTTGAGCAATTTTTCACTGGAGGATTGTCTAAAGAACAAAGAGAAGTCCAACACTCCTAGGAAAAGACTGATGGGTTCTATGGCCATGGTAGTAAATAACCAGCATGGCTGGTTTAACCTGTCTAACCAATCAATGACACCTTGCTTCAGTGAACACACCTCTGAAAGCCAACCAATAGGTGACAGCCTCACACTGTGAAAGTCAGCCAGTCAGCAGCCACCTTACTCCAGGGAACATGCTAAGGGTGACATCAATACACTCATGCCAACACACGCTCCTGTGCAAGCAGCACAACCATGCTTCTTAGAATGACATCAACCCACTCTTGGCCCTGAAATGAACACACCCTAAACAAACTCTTCCTCCAGATCAAATGTAAAATCAGCAATTTGCTTTGCTTAATGAACCTTTGCTTAAGTAGTCCAGTTCTTCGTTACTTAAGTAAGCAATAAATTTAGCTTTGGTTTTTATCTCAGATATCAAGGAGTGACCTCACCCATTCACAGCCTTCATTTAAAATGTTTCAGTGTTAGATTTGGTTCTTGATGGCTCCAGGTTCTGGAATTTACTGTGACAACAATTTGTTGTATGATACTGAACACGTCTCCTTCTCCCACAATCATCTACTTTGTCATCTGTAAAATAAGGAGGTTTATTAGATGACTCTGTTTCCTTTTAGCTTAAATATTACATGATTCTGTTTCTTGTAGAGCCCCATGTGATTTGATTATTTTTTCTCAACCCTACATGTTTGTTTACAAAGGCCTATTCCTGTATCTTAACATCAACATATATCAACGATTGACATCTCAAAGTTATAATTAGTTTATATGTATTAACTTTTAATTATCCTAAAAAGCTAAAAAGTTTAACAAGGAACTATTATTACCATTCCTACATTGTAGATTGGAAAACAAAGACATATATAAGTAAGATAATTTGCCCAAAACACACAGGTAGAACCAGATTCAAGCCAGGCTGTCTAAATCCAGAGCCATATTTTGGTTAAAACAACCTGAAGTATAGAAAGAAAGAATGGTGCTTAAATATTTATATTCTACAATATAGGCTTTTATTTTAGAACTTCTTGCTGTCAAGGTTTTTCATCTATTATTCTCAGCTCTCTTCCTGAAAAAAATCAATTTAGTTAATATGCATTTTTTATTATAAATGCATTACATTTATTATTTTATATAATCTATTTTCTACCTTTAAGTATCTGATTAATTTAATAAATATATTCTTAAGTAAGATTCATTCTCTATGTGTGTATATACATATATAAAACATAGCCTTCAAACCAAGTTGCAAAAGAGAGTGAAGAAGAAAACATTACTATTCCTAAATTGCTCTTTCCAAGCCCTCATACGATGGTTTAACATATGATGCAATTCATTTTTAAATAGCTTCCCTTTACTTTTCAGTTTTTCTGTGCTGCAGGAACGTGAAGTACAGTTATTTTGCTTTTATTAAGTGGCACTGATAACACTGGAAAAATAAGTCAGCTCTGACAATAACATTTCAAATCATGTTCCTAGAACACTAATCTTCTCCTAGCCTGCATCATTTTTCAATCAAAAGGGATTTTTCAAAGTAGCACTAGAAGTTCAACAAGATTAGAATATCTGGCCCCACTCCTACTCCAGCTGTACGTATAAATTTATCTTGCTGCTCCCACTGTTTTAAATAAACCTTTCGGCAGACTTACTGACAAATTTCCTCAAATAAATTATGTAATAGAGAAGTATCATTTATAGAAACATCACTGTTTCCCTCTAAAGAGAGGGAAATTAAACACTTTGTACAATAACTAAAATCTTGTTTACCTCTTCATAACTTTCTCAATTTCCTGCTGCATTACCTACATGTATTCTTTTAAATTCCAAACAAGACTGCTATCCAGTACTGCCCCAGACATTTTCCTTCCCTATAGCCTTAGAAATGCCAACTAAATTCAGTATTAACTTAAACCAACAATGAAGTCAGGTAAACACATAACATGCATTCAAAAATAAAATAAAAATTTTTCCTAGGGGACTTTGTGAGACTTAAGTTTACCATGTGATATGGGTTGAATGTTTGTCCTCCCCAAAGCTCATGAGGAAGACTGATCCCCAATGTGGCAGTGTTGCAAGGTGGGTCGTTTAGGAGGCAATTGGATCATGATGGCCCTGCCCTCATAAATGAATTAATCCACGAATGGGTTAATGAATTAATGGGTTATCATGGGTGTGAACTGGTGGCTTTATAAGGAGAGCAAGTGAGCACACTAACACGCTCTCTTGTTCATGCCATGCTCACTGTGTGATAACCTGGTCACCACAGGACCCTGTAGAAAGATCTCACCAAGAAGAAGGCCCTCACAGATGTGCCCCCTGGACTGTGGACTTCCCACCCTCCAAAACTGTAAAAAAAATTTTTTTTAAATGTATTTCTTTATAAATTACCCAGTTTCAGTTATTTTGTTATAAGTGACAGAAAACAGACTAATACACCATGATATAGCTGTGCGGAATGTATGTCAGATAATTTCTTTGTCTTAATTAAACATTTTTAAACACTGAGTATTGCCCATAACAAAAAGCCAGGTCTGTATATACAAAACATCTCCTGGGTTTCTGAGTGAAACTCAATACAAATGAAGTAGTATATTTCAGTGAAACTAAGATGCCATTGAGTGTGAGATACATTCCCACTTCAGAGATGTTAAGATATATTTTTAAGTGCATATTAAAATTGATGAAATACATTATTAAAAATTCCAGAAGACAATGTGGATCTTTTAGAAGACTGGAACGGTTATTAAACTTACAAATTATTTTTTTATCAGATGGACTGCTATAGAGATAACTTCTTGAAATGATTCCATTGGTTGCTGTACCTTATCTGGGCAATAATAATAATAATAATAATAATAATAATAATAATAATAATATTTTATAAATTATGAATGATATGACTTGGATTTCTCTCTTTGCATTGGCTTCCAAAAACAAAAAACAAACAAAAAAGGACAAGAGCCCTGAATGTGCCCCACCCAGGCTATTGAACACTTTTGTCAGTAACTTAACATGTGTCTTGTGAAATAAACTCACCTGTGGCTTCTTTTTTTGGCCTGGACCCCATTTTCTTCCTTATTTTTTTCTTGTAGCATTTTATGTCTTTGCTAAGTCTTCTCACAACATGAAATATAAACAAATAAAGACAGAATACTTCAAGAGTGACTTCAGCAAGATGGCACAATAGGACTTTACAGTCTTTATCCCCTCACAGAAACATCAATTTGTACAACTATCCATGTACAAAAATACCTTCACGTGAGCTAGGGAATCCTGGTGAGAGATATGGTACCTCGGTAAGGCATAGAAATAAGAGAAGATGCATTGAAGATTGAGATGATTAATTTTGACTAGGTTAAAGAATATACAGGACTATGGAAAAGCATTATTTGGCGGTGTGTCTGTGAAGGTGTTTCCAGAAGAGATCAGCATGTAAGCCTGAGTGGACCTGGTGGAAAAGCCCCACCCTCAATATGGGCAGGCACCATCTAATCCACTGGAGGCTTATTCTTGAAACCTCAGGGGGTTTTGTCCTTAGAAAACATGTAAATATAATTTACCACACTAGAAAAAAAAATTTTTTAAGATGAGAAATCATATGATTATCTTTATAGAAGTATTAAAGCATTTGATAAAATTTAACAACATTTATAATACACCAAAATTAGAAAACTAGGAATAGAAGGGAACTTAGTTAACCTTATCACAAATAAAACAGAAACGTACAGTAGTCTGAATGTTAAAAAGTAATAAGCCATCATCACTGCTTCAATTCAACGTTGTACTAAAGATCTCAGTAAGAAAAGGAAGAAATATATACATAATACATTACATGTTGTAATATACCTCTCAAAACATTCATGAGGAGCCAGTTTTCTTTCCAATCTGACACAGACTGATACTTTTGAAGAATACAATACAAATGAATTAATAGATAAAGAAAATAAAAAGTCACATAACATATAAACCAAAATTTTTATTATTAGATTTGGCAGTGTATACTTGCTCCATCAACTTGCTAAGAATGTTTCTAAACTCTTAGTCTCAGTTTATCTTATTGCAGACCAGTAACAAACACTTCAGGAACTGGCACTAGTTCATGGAACATGCATTGAGTAACACTGGTCTAGAAACCCCTCCCACCAAAAAAATTTCATGTCAAAGTCATAGAATTAATAGGAAAATTTAACAAAATGGCTGCATTTAAGATCATATTACAAAAATCAATGATGTTTACATACATCAGCAACAAACAAAAATATTTAAAGGTATTTACAAATAAGTATGATAAAGTGTATTTGAGAAAATCTTGCATCTTTATTGAAATATATTAAAGAACTAAGTAAAATGAAAAGATAAGTTATATTCATGGACAGAAAGAATACATTTTATTTTGATGTTAATTCCTTACAAATTGATTTATAAATTCAATGAAGCAATAAACAAACCCTTTTTCTTTTTTCTTTGTTTAAAATTTATTTGTACATATTTGTGGGATACAGTGTGTTGTTTCAATACATGCGTATACTGCACAATGATTTGCTTAAGGTAGAAAGCATAGTTTTGTTTACGTTAGTCCACCTCCTCTTCCCCCAGCCCCTCCTTTCATTCCTAGTACTGAATTCTCTCTCTCTCTCTCTCTCTCTCTCAGTCAATCAATCATCCTACTAGGAATTTATCAATTTTGTTATTGTGATGGGCAGTTCAATTCACATGATTACTTGCTCATGATAAGAAGTTCTGGCTTATAGCAAACCACAAGCTGTTTCTCAAAAAGAAAATATTTCTTTGACAGGGCATTATCTTTCTCCAATACCCTAGATGCCTTCACTGTGATTCTTCTCTTAGAGCATGCCCAGACCCAAGAAAGCATTGTGATCTGCCACAGGGATTCCAAAGACCATGGCAAACACTAGATCATCAAGTTCAAGTGGCAGAGTTTCCTCCACAGCAACATATAGCCTGTAGAGCCTTCTCTTGTCCTAAGTGTCATTCAAGGCTGGAAACCTCATATGTCATAATTAGTTGAGCAATATACCCAAATGTGTTAGACATTGCCTAAGAAATCCAAAGAGAACCAAAAAGCTTTAAACTTCTCTCTTAATGACAAGGAATTCAAGAGGCAGCAATTTTGTCTTTCATTTTGGAGAAGATATCACAACTTACCCCAGAAGACTAAATATCCAGAAAATTTCCTGATGTGGAAGACTGCTAAATTTTTGAGTCTATTCTCATGCTGGCAATTGTCTCACTAAGGC
>NW_007749171.1:0-495 GCF_000696425.1 Galeopterus variegatus | reverse complement strand
GCATGATGTCATCAATACACTGGACCATAACAATGTTCTTTGGGATACAGAGATAAACAGCAGCTAGCAGACCAAATGACTGAGAACTGAGATTTGACATAGCCCTGAGGAAGACATTGAAAATACATGGCTGTCCTTGCCAAGAAAAAGCAAAATGCTTCTGGTGTTCACTACTTATCAAAATAGAGGAAAAAGAAACAAGAAACTCTGCTACATTAATAGTTGCCTGCAGTGCCAGGAGTTATATTGATCTGTTGTGGTAGAAGACCTCAGCTGATGAAATTTTAGTTATCTCGGTTGCCGTCATCTTCCAGAGGCTGCTGCCACCTCCACGGTGCTGACGAGATTCTGTGGTTGGATTCTGTGTCCTTGAAGCTGTGCTGCCAGAGTGCTATTTGCATTTCCAATAGCAACAAAAAATGAATAAGTCTAAGGTATGTAGAGTTTGATTCCAAGATGGCGACGGGTCTGGAGCGGCCGTGCCAGGAGACAGCG
>NW_007749170.1:8278-11180 GCF_000696425.1 Galeopterus variegatus | reverse complement strand
TTAATTAACAATGTGACATTCCAGAATGTAACTTGTAAAAAGCTAAGTCGATCCACCAACATACAGCATGCCCTCAGTAAACATTTTCTTTTCCACATATCTCCCTACAGCAATTTCCTTATCATATTTAAACAGCATTCAAGCAGTTTCCTTAACATATCTTAAGAACAATCAGTAGGTTAAATAGTCAATCCTCTCTTGAGCCAGAATCAAAACAGCAACCTAAAATAGTCAAAGTAAACAATCCCATCCCTAGGTAGTGATTAGAATTAATTAGATGGCTTTTCCAAGCAATCTGTGGACTTTTGTCCCCTACTCAAGGGCTATAGCCCCATGCATGCATTTACCTAAAGATCCTATTCTAAGATAAAAGGAGAATCAAAATTTCTAACACAGTACAGCTGAACCAGAGTATTTAGTGAAAAAAAATTCTAAGCAGCAAGACATTAAAGAAGCTGCATGGTGACTTTCAACAGACTACACTAAGTTATGGCTGAAAAATCATGACATAAGGACAGAATTTATAATTAAAAAGAAAGCAGAGGGCAAAACATTAGAATTTCAGCCTGGCCACAAAAGCAAGGGCGTAGCCCACTGACCATTTGCTAAGGAGATTAGTACAGAAGAAAGGGATTATCAAGAGAATGGAAAAAACTTCGAAGGCATTTCAGAGATCTTCAAGGCTGTCCCTCCCATCACAGGTCCAGAGGCCTAGTGAGAGAGAATGGTGTTAGGAAAGAGGCACAAAGCCGCCTCCACAGGCTCACTACCCAGGACCACCTTGGGAAGCTGCTTTCAATACCTCCACCTGGGATACTCCAGCCATGGCTAAATAGGCCCCAGGTGTGGCTGGACCTGTAATGTTGGAAGATTCAAGCCGTACGCCTTGGCAGCATCCATGTGATGTTAAGTCTGCAGGCTCCCAGAATGCCAGAACTGTACCACCCAAATTTCAAAAGATGTATAGAAAAATGTGGAGACCCAAAAAGAGATTTGTCACAAGGGTGGAGTCACCATAGACAGCCTTCAATAGGAAGCCTGCTTTCTTCAATTGCAGAAAGCAAGCCTGGATGTGGAGGAGGAAACTCTAAACTTTGAATGCCACTGTTAAGTTTTTAAGTATTATCTGGTTTTACATATGCTAATGATTTTATCACATATGCAAATAAAAAGAAAAGGAAACTTTAGAAGAATATAATCTAGAAAACAAAGGAATTAGTAGTGATTTTTAAATTCACTACATTTATTCCAATGAACCTACAATTCAAAGAGGAAATGTGGGGTTGGAGTTGTAGCAGAAAAACCCAACTTGCTAGAGCAATGCTGAGTGGAAATGTGGAGTCTGAGATGCAGTAGGGAAACCCAACCAGCATGATGCCTGGTGGAGCCATCAGAATAACCTCCATGGAGACCCCGGAATTGTAGAGCTGCCAGAGTGCAGCACCAGCCTGGGAGAGATAAGGTATGGCCAAAGATGAGGAAGTGGCACTGCCTGAGGACTTGAACGCCCAATCTTTGCTCCAGGGTACAGAGAATGCGAAACATAGAGTCAAGGCACATGATTTTCTGGCTTTGAGATTTAATGACTGCCTTGGTTGGTTTCAGACTTGCTTAGGATCTGTTACCTGTTTCTTTTGGCCTATTTCTCCCTTTTTGACAGAGAGTATGTATGCTATGCTTGTCCTACCATTTTATGTTGGAAGTAGATAAATTGTTTTGATTTCACAGATGAGACTTCGAGACTTTGGACTTTTGGGTTAAAAGAAATTAAGATATTAGGGATGGAATGAATGTATTACCTGTGAGAAGGACATGAACTTTGGGAGCCAAATTTATTCCTTGAATGCCTTGGATTGAATTGTGTCCCCTACAGTCCATGTATTAGAAACTTAATCCCCACTGTGACAGTGTTAAGAGGGTAGGAAATCCTATTAGGGTAATTGAAAAGTAGGGCCTTGAAAAGTTGAATAGACTGTTAGGACCATGTCCAAGTACATGGATTAATTCATTGATGGTTTTATGGTAGACAGAGGCATGGTTCTGAGGGCTTTAAAAGGAGGACTGAGGAGTTAGCTCTCCTTTGCTTTTGCCTTTTGCGCAATGTGATACCCTATGCCATTGAAGTCATGACCAAAGAAGACACTCACCAGATGTGTTCCCTGGACGTTGGGCTTCCCAGTCTCTGAAACTGTAAGCAATAAATTTAGTTTGCTTACATATTGCATAGTTCCAGGTATTCTGTTACATGGACTACGAAAGGATCTAATATAGGCCCCCCTTTCCTCGCTAAAATGTAGTATTGGCCCCAAATGTAAATAGTGCAGCTTTGGGGAACCCTGAGCTAAATAAACTCTTAACAGTTTTAATAGTTAAAAATACGTTGTAGTTTAGTTACCTTAGACTAACATTTTGGAAAACAAAAAAATAAGCTGTAGATTTCATATGTCTCTGGTAGGGAAGCTGTTGTGCTCTTTCAGGTAATCTTATAACCATTTAACATGATAGATGAATGACAAGAAAAGATGAGCTTATTCTCTGATATTTTCTTTGTTTTTTTTAAACAGGAGAACACACTAAAATTTCAGGAACAATTCAAATTAGCCCATAAATATCGAAAACTACCAGGAACTAAGAACAAATTATTGGTTTTGTACTTTGTATCCACTCTTCATACAAGGGCAAATGTTTTGACACAATAAAGGGGCACTAAGCTGAATAATCAGTTTCAGTGTCTTTCCCTTCTACATCTCAGAATATTTGAGATGCTTCACAGATATTCAAAATTTGCCTAATTTCCTCTACGGAATCAAACCCTGACAGTTCTCTCAAAATCAAATTGTCGTATAATAATTATAAAATAATCAATGATTGTATGCTGTTAATATGTGACAGGCACTATCTA
>NW_007749170.1:0-7449 GCF_000696425.1 Galeopterus variegatus | reverse complement strand
CATGTGGACATTTAATCTCCTCTCTTCTATCCATTTGATAACATGCACTAAATGATTGTTACTTATAGATGCCTAGCTTGACTACATACCAACATAACTTGTTTTTCTTATCAGGCTATAGTTTTCTGTCTATTAAACAACATTTCACTATCCCTCCTCCACTTTCCTACCTTTAGTAACCACAGCTCTAATTTCTCCTCCTAAAACTTCAACTTATTACTTACTCATGTATTCATTTATTCATTCATTTATTTATTTTTAGCTCCCACATATGAGTGAGAACGTGATATTTCTCTTTCGGTGCCTTGCTTATTTCATTTAACATAATTTTCTCCAAGCTCACTCATGTTGCTGTAAATGTCAGAATTTTATTCTTTCTTATAACTGAGTATTATTCCATTGTATATAAATACAACATTTTATTTTCCCAGTCATCCATCGATGAACATTTAATTTGGTTCCATAATTTTGCTATTGTGAAGAATGGAGCACAGTGATCCCTTTGACATGATAATTTCCATTCCTTCAAATATATACCCAGTAACAAGATTGATGGATCATGTGTTAGTTCTATCTGTAGTTGTTTGAGAAACTTCCACACTGTTTTTCATAATGGCTACAGTAATTCACAGCCCCAATAACAATATTTGAGTTCCCCTTTCTCCACATCCTTGAGAGCATTTGTTATTATCTGTCTTTTTGATAATAGCAAATCTAACTGGGATGAAATGATATCTCAATGTGGTTTTGATTTGCATTGCTCTAATTATTAGTCATAATGAATATTTTTTCTTATACCTGTTGGCCATTTGTATGTCCTGTTTTGAGAAATGTCTATTCAAGTCATTTGCCCATTTTTCAAATTGAATTATCAATATTATTATTATTTACTCTTAAGTTGTTNCCCGGTGTGTCCGCTGCCCCCCCCCCCAGCACTTTAAAGATTTTCTGTGGGGTAGGTCCTGCACAAGTTCCCTGTGAAGACTCATCAACCTCTGGGTGAGTCCTTTCTCCAATCAGCTGCAACCTTTCCTTCCTATGCAGGAGTGGGGGAAGCTTGTGAGAAGCTTTGCTGGTCTGGGAAATGTGATGGTGCATTATGAAGTGGGTTTTTCTCTGTTTTTGCCAGCAGTCATGGTACCCGTCGATCCTGCAGACTCTAAGCATTTTAACACTAAGGGTACTATTGCAGCTTTGCTGCCTTCAGGTGTCTGCTCTGTACCTTACTAGTGAGCTGTGTAACACTGGCCCAGGGAATAACTGGGGCTGGATCAGATGGCATGTTCTCTTCTCCCACTCACTGTGGCTTTCCATGCTTTCATGGACCTGTTGAGTCTCTTCAGTTCTTTCCTCAACTTCCAGTGATTACAGGGTGGCAATTTTTGTATTTTAGTAGTTGTAAATGGATCTTTTGTGAGGGGCTAGTGACTCTGAGATTGTCTATTTTGGTGACATCACTTTCTCTCTCTCATTCTCCATATTCTTTGAAGGACACTGATGCCGCTCATATTCTCCTTTGGGAACACTTTACATACTTCAATTTACCCAATACTTCAGTAAATTGATACTTTGATTACTCTTGAAATGAATTTGCTTGGCATTTGTTTTTTACAAAGGTTGTCTTTATATATAAATAACATAAATTAAACTATAGCTTTGGGGAAGTGAATTATATACCTAAGAGATTCTCATATTATTTGTTTAGTAAACAGACAATCTTCTATTATGACTCACTATAAACACATTTTTGATTAGTTATGATTAGTTGAAGTAATCTAACATGTTCTGTTGTTTATCCTAAGTAAAACCATATGTAATAAAATTGAGTTTGCATACAAAATTCATTAGAAAATATTCGTGCATGACAGACTTTTCTTTTTTTCTTTAAATTTTATTTTATTTTGTCAATATACAATGTAGTTGATTATTGTGGCCCATTACCGAGACCTCCCTCCCTCCTCCCTCATCCCCCTCCCTCCCAACAACCTCATATCTGTTCACTTGTTGTATCAACTTCAAGGAATTGTAATTGTTGTGCCTTCTTCCCTATTATAAAATATTATGCTTTATATTTAAAGTGCCAATTTTCTGATAATTCTGAACAGATGACTTAAAGAAATAAAACTAGGCAAATTATATTGCTAATTTAGCATTTTCTACCTTAAAAAGATTGCTATAAAAAGTAAATGATTCTTTGTGCCAAATATAAGTAGTAGAAATAAACTATCTGTTCCATTTATGATCATTATTAAAAATAAGGCTTATAGTAAAACTTATTTCGTGATCTTATCCAGACAATTGAGAGGAAATTTCCCCCCCTATTTTGTAGATTGAACAGTCTGCATGAACAGCAGCCTTTTAAATTCATTCTTTAAAATAAATAGAGTCATTTAAGTAAGAAGGAAAATATTATGTAGCAAAGAACTAATTTGCTTTAATAATATATATCAGCATCCAAACGTAATATTTCTTAGTATCTTCCTAAGCTAATAGAGCATATTTATATCACTTTTCTTCCATAAATTTTAAAGCATTTATTCTTTATCGATTAGTTGTGAAAGTACAAATTCAACAATAAATCACGCCTCTAACAATCTGTGTAAGAAACACACACACTCTTAAACATGCACACACACATTTAAATACAAAATGTGTGTGTGTGTAAGATAGTCATATTGTAAATACACTGTTTAGGAACACTAATGATTAAATACAAATATATACAGTGTATGTACTTTTCATGTTTTCCTAATATCCAGAAGTCCTACATATCCATAAGTCAGCCAGGATTAGCCAGGACTTCAGTACCTAGACTGATGAGAAATGCAAATAACCTAAGTAAATACAAAGTCTGGAAAAAAGTTAGCACATCTTCAAATTCCAAGAGGCCACTCAGACTGATGAGGTGGTAAAGCAAGTAAAATATTGCAAAGTACATCATGAGTGGGGAGGATGTTTCATGGCATTTCTCCTACATAGTGGAATTTTGAAAGCCCAGTACTCCTGTAAATTCAAGGCCTGGTATCCCTGGCTCTGAATTTGTCATGATTCAAACCTTTTGCTCATTCCAAATGATATTAGTCATCCCTGAATGGTATAGCCAGGGTGGAATTAAGACCAAGCTTGAGTAGGTAAATAGCTAAACAGTTTAGGAAAACAGCAAAAATATGGTGGTGGTGTCTTAGCTCTGAAACACTGAATCTTCATAGTTTTTATTTCCTATTACAGGTTTATTTCCTTAAAACCAAATAAAAATGAGCTATATAATACAGCATTTTATAATACAATAATAAATGACTAATGTCTATTTAATAATGTAAAACCATCATCCAAATTATTTTAATAACTAAATATGTATTAGTTCATTTATTGATTACCTAATTTGCAAAGAGATTCCCTTTTTCAGCTTTCTGTAATATTGAGAATTCTGTTTCCATATTAATAAAGAACAGCCATTCTACTACATCCTACCGAAGTAAAAGCAGCATTGTTAATGCTTTACAAAAGGTTTGATATCTTTCTCAGGAAGCCTCCCAATATTCTCTTTGATTTAATTTGAGACCCAGTGAATCCTAGTTATTTCTAAGATGCTGCTTTTTTCCCTAAATCCATTCCTGAATTCATATTGTATATAAATATTTTTCATCTTCTTTCACTTACCAATTCTCTTATTTCAACCAAAAACAGAGTGGTTTTGGTTATTGAGATTAATATTAATCATCATTACTTCAAGTTTGCACAGAATGGAAAAAAATAGTTTTTACAAAGGCTTAGTTTAAAAAGAAATAAAACTCAACGAAAATTTACCATACAGTCTTAGATGGTGAGGCTATTATTCACTTTCTATGCAGCATGATGGGTAACCACAGTATAGACAATCCCCATACTATTTATGGGAATGCATGACAAACATTTTTGAAGGAAAATGTGAAAATATTAATTTAAAAGGTAATGTGCATGATGCATTTGTTTCACAAATTTCAACCTTAAAACTTTACTCTTCAAAAACACATGAAAAAAATGTCGTAGGCTACAGGTACAATATATTTACAATTAGCATCATTTAAAATAAAATTGTAGGAATGTTCTTTACATTTATCAGTAGGGAACTATTTCAATATATGATGGTTCACCTGCAAGACAGAATAACATACAGCCATTATAAATGAATAAAATACACCTGTGTGTGTGTTGCATGGAAAATGCTCCAAGGTATATAATTAAGCTAGTTAAAGCAAGCGTAAAAGGAAATATATGTGAGTGCCTATCAATGAAGCCTCTAAAGATGAACTGACTGGCATTGATACCCCCTTTTTTTTAAGGTCATGTTCGGTTATATCTACATCTATTACACAATAAAAGTTTAAGACATTCTTATATAGTAATTGCTACTTATTTTCTAATGATATTTTATTTTTTATTGTATTCATTACAATAACTATTTCATGAGATACAAATTACCAGAAATTGCTTTTATACCCCGTGTCCCCACCCAATTGTTCCCCAACCCCCCTCTCCCTCCCCCTTTCCCCCCCACTCTGCTTTGCAGCCTTAGGAATGTTCCCTCCCTCTGTAAGACCACTGTAATACTGTGGTCTTTCTCTCCTTCCTTCCTTTCTTTCTCAGCTCCCACATATGAGTGAGCACATACGGTATTTATCCCTCTGTGGTTTGCTTATTTCACTCAACGTAAGTATCTCAAGGTTCATCCATGTTGCTGTAAATGGGAGTATTTCATTCTTTTTTATGGCACAGTATTATTCCATGGTATATATATATATGCCACACTTTCTTTATCCAATCATCCATCAATGAACATTTAGGTTGGTTCCATATCTTGGCTATTGTGAATAGAGCTGGGATGAACATGGGAGTGCAGGTGTCCCTTCGTCATGATGATTTGCATTCCTCTGGGTGTATACCCAGAAGAGGGATTGCAGAATCGTGTGGAAGATCTATCTGTAGTTGAGAAAGCACTATAGATTATTTTTTAATAGTAATACATCTTTATTCATGTTGGTTTCCAACTCTAGGTTTTTGAGGAGAAAGGACCTAAATGATTGAAAGCATTATTATTCTTTTGAAGTAGCAAGTCTATTAGTTCTCACAGTCTGGTTTACAAATTATATTTTGTTCTGAAATTCATTTATGAACATTTACTGAATAAACAAAAAAATATTTCTAATATCTATACCACCTTTATGAGCCAAATCTCCATACACTTACATGTATATTAAATTCTTTAAAGGCTGCATATAGTTTTCTAAATATTGTTCATCAAATGCAATTTCAGATCCCACTTATTTATCATTCAAGATACTTTTTTACCATACAGCATGTTATTCAGAGATTTTTTTAATATATAGTTGTTTTATACTTCAACTTTAGCATTTTTTTTCTTCTTTTTAAACATTTTATGATCTTTGTAGTAAATTTACAAGTGTCAGACTATTTTATCATCCCAATAAGATCCTTCATGCTCATTAATTGTTATTCTCAACCTGCACCCCTTCTTCAGGCAACCATTAACCTACTTTCTGTCTTTATAGATTTGCTTTTTCCGGCATTTCATAAAAAAGAACCATACAATATGTGATGGCTTGTGTCTGGCTTTTTTCTCATAACACTGTTTTTGGGAGTTATCCTCACTGTAGTCTGTATTTGTAGTTCATAACTTTTTATAGCTGAATTTTATTCCACTGAATATATACATACCACCTTCTATCTATGTAATCTCTGGTTGATGGACATTTAGGTTATTTTCAATTTCAGCATTATGAACACCTGCAAGTCTTTGTGTGGAGATATTCCAATTTCTCTTGGGTAGATAGTTATGAGTGAAGTTATTGAGTCATAAAGTCAATTTATGTTTAATTTTTAAAGAAACTTCCAAACTATTTTCCAAAATAGCAGCACAGTTTTCATTTCCCCCAGCAATGTATGAGGGTTTCTGTTTCTTCATATTCTCCTCCAATATTTACACTGTTTTTTTAAAATTATCATTATAACAGCTATTCTAGTGGGTATAAAATGGTAACTTTGGTATCTATGGTTTTAATTAACATTTCCCTAATGACTAATGATGTTTTTAATAATGATGTTGACATCATGTTAGAAATTTATATATCTTATTTGGTAAAATGTCTACTGTCATCTATTGCCTATTGTCATTGAGTTTAAGAGTTTATTTTATATTCTGTTTACAGTCCTTTATCTTACATGTATCTTCGTATTTAGTAAATATATTCTCTTGGTCTTTTGCTCGTACTTTTATTTTCTTAATACTGGCTTTTGAAGTACAAAATTTTTAAATTTTGATGATGTTCAATTAGTTTCATATTTAAGAAACCATTACCTATCCCAAATCTCAAAGATTTCTTCCTATATTTCCTCCTAAAATTTTTAATTCCAGCTTTTACATTTAAATCTATCATCCATTTCGAGTTAGTGCTTGCATGTATTTTGAGGTAAGGGTCTAAGTTCATCTTCCTGAATGTAGGTATCTAAATATCCCAGTACCATTTGTTGAAAATGGCACTGAATATTGGTACTAACATGTTGTGGCCTTATGATTATGGCCAGGTTACTCATGTTTCTCAGTTTCTGAATGTCTTCTTCTTTAAAAGGTTGAAAAATCCTAAATGTACCATACAAGCACATCGAATCCTACTTTGCACTGAGTACTGTGCACTTAATAAAGTTTTGCTGCCTTTATAGAACTGTTAAAATATATTTCATTTTTGTAAATAAAATTCATATATTTCTCATATATGTATATATGACAGTTGACAGACAAAATATTGTCCTTCTAGAATAAAAACATACTAGTAAACCATGATTAATTTGGGGAAGAAAAACTTGGTATAGAAGGATGAGAAGTGCTTCTAAATTTATTTCATATTTTTTCTACATTTTGAATTCTGTAAACAAGTGTTTGTATCCTCAGCGCTTTTGCAGTTTATGGGATTTTTACCCATTTCTCCATTTTTTAAATCTATTACTGTATTTTTAAGGTGTACCAATCATATTTTCAACAAAATATTTAAATGTGTACCTTGCTAAAATGGTACTGCTTACATCCTTAGTATGAAGACTAAAGGAAAGACCTAGCAAGGCAATAACATACACAACAACCATATAAGAGATAGGCAATATTAAAAGACGTAAAATGAAACAGCAAAATGTCAAAAAGTGGGGGAAAATTATGCTAAAGCTTAGAGTTAACTTTGGTTTATTCTTTTTTCTTAACTATCAAAGTTAAATTGTTATTAGTCTGAAATAATATGTTATAACTATAACATGTTTTTTGTAAGCCTCATGATAATTATAACACAAAAACTTACGGGACATACTCAAATAAATAGGAAGAAATCAAAAAACACTGCTGGGGAAAGCCACTCAATTACAAAAGAAGACAGTAAGACCAAAAAAAAAAAAAAAATCAACAAA
>NW_007749169.1:2416-11180 GCF_000696425.1 Galeopterus variegatus | reverse complement strand
CCTCAACTTGATAAACAATATCTACAAAAAATCTGCAGGTACCTTAATGGTGAAAAACTAGGTGCTTTCCTCTAAAATGGGTAAAAAGGCAAGGATGTCCTCTCTCACCATTCCTATTCAACATCGTATCAGAAGTCCTAGCTAATGCAATAAGAAAAGAAAAGACATTATAGATTGGAAAGGACAAAACAAGACTGCCTTACTACTCAGATGACATAACTGTCTATGTAAAACATTCCAAAAATATAAACAACAAAAACTTCTGGAACAAATAAGCAACAAGGTTGCAGAAAACAAATGTAATATGCAAAAGTCAATTCCTTTCCTATTTACCAGAAATTAACAATTGAAATTGGAAATTGGAAATCAAAAACAGAGATGGCAGGGCATGGTGCTGATGACACCAGGGTCAAAGGCTAAGATACCCATACCAACCAGCTGCCAAAAAAAAAGTGGGCAGGGGGGGCAGCAAAAAAACACAATACCATTTATATTAGCTTACCAAAAAATGAAACACATAGGTACAACTCTAACAAAATATATACAAGATCTATATGAGGAACTCTGTGAAATTTTGACAAAAGAAAGTGAAGATCTAAATAGATGGAAAGGTATTTCATGGTCACATACGGAAAGACTCAATATTATTAAGATCTCAATTCTTCCAAATGTGATTTATAGAGTTAATGCAATCCCAATAAAAATCCCAGCAAGTTATTTTGTGTATATTAACAAATCCATTCTAAAGCTTATCTGAAAAGGCAGAAGACCCAGAATAGCCAACAAAATACTAAAGACGAACAAAGTTGGAGACTTATGCACCAAGATTTTAAGATTTACCGTAAAGCTACAACAATCAAATTACATGGTACTGCCGAAAGAATAGACAAACAGATCAATGGAACCAAATTGAGAACAAATGTAGTCATATATAAAACACAAAACTATAAAACTTCTAGAAGATAACTATACTGGTATCCAAGGGCCACCATAGCACAGTACCACAAACTGGGTGGCTTAAAAGAAAATAAACTGTTCTCTCACAGTTGCAGAAGCTACAAGTCTTAAATCAAGGCATCAGTAGGACGATGCTCTCCCGGACAGCTCTAGGAGAGGATCTTTCCTTATCTCTTTCTGTCTTTCAGTGGCTATCAGCAATCCTTGAGCAGCATGATTCAACTGGTTGACACAATTCGAACTGTAACAGTTTGCTCTCCAACCGCCCAAAAGTCATGTCCTCACCATGTGCAAAACACATTCACCCCATTCAACATCTTTTCGAAGTACCCTTATACATTCACCACATCCCAACTTTCCAAGAGTATTTATCCATTCCAGCATAAACTCTAAGTCCAAAATCTCATCTAAATATCAACTCAAAATATCCAAAATCTCATCTCCTAAATTATCTAAATGAGGTATGCATGAGACCATGCGCATAGTCCATCCTGGGTCAAAGTTCCTCTCTATCTGTGGACCTTGAAACAGAGAAAACAAGTTATCTGCTTCCAAAATACAATGGTATTTTGACAAAAGAAAGTGAAGATAGACATCCTCATTCCAAAAGGCACAGGATAGACACTCTCATTCCAAAAGGAATAAACAGAGCAGAAAAGGGGTCACAGGTCCTAAGCAAGCTCAAAACACAGCAGGACATTTCATTAGGTTTCAAGGCCTGAGAATAATTCCCTGTGGCTCAGTCTGCCCTCTGGGCCCATGGAAGCCCTGCTGGCCTCTAACCTACACATCAGAAATCTAAGAGCCTTCCTTCATTTTTTTTCTGGTTGTCCCCTTTACTCCAAACTGGCAGTGTTTCTGCTGAGAGGGCTGACTGGATCCTTGAGACACACACCTAATCTCTTCAGTGAAAGTCTGTCCAGCCACACCCTTGGTCTTGTTTCCAGAGCATGTTTCCTGGACAGGCTGAAAATTTCCTAAATCAGCAAGTGTTGGTTCCCTTTTGCTTAATAAGTCCTTCCTCAATTTATCTCTTCCCTCTTGCATTTTACTGTAAGCAACAAGAGGAAACCAAGGCCCCACCTTTCACAATTTGCTTAGAAATCTCCTCAGCTAAATATACAAATTCATCATTTACAAGTTCTACTCTCCACCCAATGGTAGAGCACAATTCAGCCAAGTTTCTGCCACTTTGTAACAATGATCACTTTTCCTCCAGTGTCTGGTAACATGTTCATCATTTCCATGTAAGACCTCACCAGAAACACCTTAAAGTTCAAATTTCTGGTAACTTTCTGTTCCTGACAATATCTGTATTCTCTTAAGAAGATAGATGCTTTTTCTACAATTCCGCTTTCTTTTGAGCCTTCATCAGAATCACCTTTAACATACTTATTTCTACCAAAAGTCTTTTCAAGGCAATCTAGGTTTTTTATGTGATACACTTCAAATCTCTTCTAGTCTCTAACCATTACCCAATCCCAAAGCCACTTCCACATTTTTTAGGTTATTTATTATAGCAGAACTTCACTTACTGGTACCAAAATATATTTTAGTTTCCTGGGGTTACCCTAACAAAGTACCACAAAATGGATGGCTCAAAAAAAACAGAAATGTATTCTCTCACAGTTCTGAAGGCAAGAAGTCTGGGCAGCAAAACCATGCCCTCCTGAAGGCTCTAGGGAAAAATCCTTCCTTGCCTCTTCCTAGCTTTTGGTGGTTGTTGGCAATCTTTGGTGTCCCTTGGCTTGTAGATATTGTAGAGGCGCTCCAATTTCTGCCTCTCTTGTTACATGGATTTCTACCTCTGTGTTTGTGTTCAAATTTCCCTTATCTTATAAGGATACCAGCCTTTGGATTAGCACCTCAATTTATCTTATTTACACCTGCAAAGACCCTATTTCTAAATGAAATCACATTCACAGGTATCCAGGATTAAGACTTCAAAATATCTTCTGGGGGGACAAAATTCATGCATACCATAATAACATAGAAAATCTAGGTGACCTTGGTTTTGGCATTGAGTTTTTAGATACAACACCAAATGAATAATCCCTGAAAAAATAACTGATAAGCTGGGCTTTATTCAAATTAAAAAATTTCAGTTCTACAAAAGGAGTTATGAGAATAAAAAGATAAGCCAAAAAAAAGTTTGAAAAACATATATCTGATAGGTATATCTGATAGAGAATTATCAAAATTAGTAGACAGAAAGAAATAACTAAGATCAGAGCAGAACTAAATGAAACAGAGAACAACAACAACAAAAAAAATACAAAAGATGAACAAAACAAAAAAGTTGTTTTTTTGAGAATATAAACAAAATAGACAAACCAGTAGCTAGTCTAATTTTAAAAAGAAGAGAGAAGACTCAAATAACAAAAATTATAAATGAAAGAGGATATATTACAATCAATACCACAGAAATACAATGAATCATTAGAGACTACTATGAAAAGTATATGCAAAAAAATTTGAAAATGTGGAGGCCATAGATAAACATACAAACTACCAAAACTGAACCAAGAAGAGACAGAAATCCTGAACAGACCAATAACAAACAAAGAGATTGACACAGTAATCAGCAGTCTCCCAACAAAGAAAAGCCCAGGACTGGATGGCTTCACTGCTGAATTCTACCAAACCTATAAAGAAGAATTAATACCAATCCTTTTCAAACTATTCCAAACAATTTAAACAGAGGACATTCTCCCAAACTCATTCTATGAGGTCAGCATCAGCCTGATACCAAAATCAGACAAAGACACAACAACAAAAGGAAACTACACGTCAGTAAAGTTGCAGGATACAAAATCAATATGCAAAAATCAGTAGCATTTTCATACACCAGCAACAAATTATCAGAAAAAGAAATCAAGAAAGCAAGCCCATTTACCATAGCCACCAAAAAAAAATTTTAAAAACTAGGAATAAATTTAAACAAGGATGTGAAAAATTTCTACAATGAGAACTACAAATCATTGCTGAAAGAAATTAAAGAGGACACCAAAAGGTGGAAAGACATTCCATGTTCATGGATTGGAAGAATTAACATTGTGAAAATATCCATACTACCCAAAGCAATCTACAGATTCAGTGCAATCCCCGTCAAAATACCAATGACACTCTTCATACAAATAGAAAAAAAAAATCTTAACATTCACATGGAACCACAAAAGACCCCAAATAGCCAAAGCAATACATAGCAAAAAAAAAAAAAAAAATCTTGAGATGCTGGAATAAAAACAGACACATGGACCAATTGGACCAATGGAACACAATAGAGAACCCAGAAATCAAACCATATACTTACAGCCAACTAATCTCCAACAAAGGCACCAAGAACATACATTGGGGAAAAGACAGCCTCTTCAACAAATAGTGCTGGAAAACTGGATATCTATGTGCAAAAGAATGAAAATAGACCCATACCTCTCGCCATATACCAAAGTCAACTTGAAATGGATTAAAGACTTAAATATAAGACCTGAAACTATAACATTCCTAGAAGAAAACATAGAGGAAACACTTCAGGATGTAGGACTGGGCAAAGACTTTATGAATAAGACCTCAAAACACAAGCAACAAAAGAAAATATAAACAAATGGGATTATATTAAACTAAAAAGCTTCTGCACAGCAAATGAAACAATCAGCAGAGTGAAAAGACAACCCACAGAATAGGAGAAAATATTTGCAAACTATACATCCAACAAGGGATTAATATCCAGACATACAAGGAACTCAAACAATTTAATGGTAAAAAAAAATTCTGATTAAAAAATGGGCAAAGGAGCTGAACAGACGTCTCTCAAAGGAAGACATACACATAGCCAATGGGTACATGAAAAAATGCTCAACATCACTAATCATCAGGGAAATGAGAATCAAAACCATTCTGAGATATCATCTTACCCCAGTTAAGTTGGTTATATCAAAAAGAGAATAACAAATGCTGGCAAGTTTGTGGAGAATGTAGAATGCTTATACATCACTGGTAGGACTATAAATTAGAGCAGCCATTATGGAAAACTGTATGGAGGTATCTCTCAAACAACTACAGATAGAACTACCATATGATCCAGCAATCTTTTTACTGATTTTACACACAAAGGAATGGAAATCATCATGTTGAAGGGATACCTGCACTCCCATGTTTAACACAGCTCTGTTTACAATAACCAGGATATTAAACCAACCTAAATGTCTATCAGTGGATGACTAGATAAGAAAAATATGGTATATAATACACAATCAACTACTACCCAGCCATTAAAAAGAAAGAAATTCTGCCATTCACAGCAGCATGGATGAGCTTGGAGAAAATAGTGTTAAGTGAAATAAGCCAGACACAGAAAGAGAAATAGTGCATGTCCTCACTCAGGAGTTGGAGCTAAAAAAATAAATTAGTTAAATTTAAAAAGAAAGAAAGGAAGAAAGGAAAGAAGGAAGGAAGGAACAAAGCAGGGAAGGAAGAAAAGAAGGAAGGAACAATCACAATAATATGTTCAACTTTCAGAAGGAGAGAATGGAACCGTGGTTACTAGAAGACGGAAAGGGGGAAGAGGAGAGGGTTAGGGTTGAAACTGGGTAATGGACACAAAGAATAATTACATTTTGTAATGATGAATGCCCTAATAATCTTGATTTGATCATCATATACTGTACACAAATACTGATAGTCAACTCTGTACCATGCAAATATGTATAACCAATTATGTTTCAATAAAATATATATATATTTACACACACACAAAGAACTCTTAAAGCTCAACAATAAGAAAACAAACAACCCAATTTAAAAATGGGCAAAAAATCTAAATTGACACCTCACCAAAGAACATTTATAAATGGCAAGTATATGAAAATATGCTCAACATCCTATGTCACTAGAAAATTGTAAATTAAAAAAAACAATGAGATATCACTACATACCTATTACAATAAAAAAAATCCAAAAAATGGACAATACTTGTTGGTAAGGATGTGGAGCAACAGGAACATTCACTCATTGCTGATGGAAAAGCAAAATGGTACAGCTACTTTGGAAGACAGTTTAGCAGGTTCTTACAAAGCTAAACAGTTATTGTCATACAATCAGTAATTGTACTCCTTGGTATTCAACCTTTTAATCTGAAAACTATGTCCCCACAAAAACCTATATTCAAATGTTTATAGCCACTTTATTCATAATCACCAAAAACTAGAAGCAACCAAGATGTGCTTCAATATTTGAATGAATAAACAAACTTGGTACATCCATACAAAAGAATATTATTCAATGATAAACAGAAAAATGAGCTATCAAGCCATAATAAGATAAAAAGGAACTTTAAATGTTGCTAAGAGAAAAAAGCAAACTGAAAGGCTGCATACTTTATAATTCCAACTATGTGACATTATAGAAAATGCAAAGCTATACAGACAGTAAAAAGATCAGTGGTCAGCAGTGGTTTAGGAGGATAACTGGAGGAATTAATGATTTTTAGGGCAATGAAACTATTCTGTATATTGTAATGGTGAATACATGATATTATACATTTGTCAAAACCCATAGAAATGTACAATATAAAGAGTGAACCCTAATATAAAGTATGAACTTCACTTAGTAAGAATGTATAGATATTGGTTCATTCATTGTAACAGATGTACCACTCTAACACAAGATATTAATAACAGGAAAAACCAGGGGTGAAGGAGTATATGGGAACTCTCTGTAGTATCTGCTCAATTTTTCTGTAAATATAAAACCGTTCCAAAAAAAAACTATAAATTTAAAAAATGTAAAAGCCAAGAGAACAGGAATAATAAAAAAAGATAATTGACTGTTTAAAGCAAAAATAATGCCAAGTATATTGTGTGGTTTTGTTACAGTGTGTTACAGTGAACTTGCTAGGAGAGGCAGGACACCAAGGCTTGTGACAGAAAGCAGAGTTTATTGATGCTGGCACCGGCTCAGTGGACTCGTGTCACAGAGGCTAAGCCCTGAACACAGCAGGGCTTTTTTTTTAATACAGTCCTATTTCCTGGTTTGGGGAGATAGTGATTGTCTCCTTATTAGGGCAAGTGTGAAGTGTTCAGCAAGTAGGGGTGGGGAGAAAGGCTTTTCTTTCCCCAGGTGTGGAAAGTCCCTCATCAGCAATGGCCACAGCAAGGCGGGACACAGCCAGGCAAGCACAGGTGCCTCAGTTTATAACATACATAGAAGTAAAATGTACAACAATCATTGCACAAAGTATGGGTGGGAAGTAATGGAAGCATACTGCTGTAAGTTTATTACAATATATGTGAAGTGGTATAATATTATTTTGTAGAGAATTCTTAAAGCAAATGTACTTCATAGGGCCCGCTTTTCCAAAGCCTTACAGTTTCAAATATTGACCTTGCAGAGGACTGTAAATTTTCCTCAGGCTATAAAGTCTCTGGTGTAAGATAAAGATTTGTAGCACAGCAAGGTTGCTGACTCAAGGACAGACTAGTTACTGATTGTAATGTAAAGGTACTGGAAAATTGCTGGGTGGAGAGGAATGTTTGCTAAGATCAAGCTTTTGTTAATGGATCATTTAATTGTCTAAGGGAATGTCATCTGATTTGTTTCACTGAAAGTTATGAGCCTATATTGTTAAACTATAACCCCACCTATGTTCTCTTCCTGTAACTTCCTGTTCTGGAAAATAAATGCAGGAAGAGAACCCCAATCCAGGGTTAATTTCCCAAGGAAAGGATGCCTCTCACTTGAGGGTTCTGGGGAAGTTAACCACTTTGGGGGTTCTCACTGCTCAGAAGAGATGGGCTCTGAGTAATCCTCTGCAGCTCTGTCATGCAGGGAAAGTGGGGTTACAAATTCGTGGGTGGCAAGGCAATATTATTTGAAGATAGACTGTGCTAAATTATTCTAAAGCCTAGAGCAACCACTAAGAAAAAGAATGAAAAGGAGGCGATGGAAAAGGCAGGGAGGAGGAAAAGTAGCAGCTGCATAAGCAAAGAGGGAAGATAAAATGGAGTCATAAAAAGTCCTCATTTAAGCCAAAAGAGGCTGGGAAAAAAAGGGAATATGATTAAAGAACAGATAAAACAAATAGAAAACTGGCAAGATGGTGGACAGATAAAGATCCAACCATATCGATAATTATATTAAATGTAAATGGTCTGATCATCCAAATCAAATCAGTGATTGATTAGATTAAAAAAGTAAGATCCAATTAAATGCTATTTACAAGAAACCTACTTTAAACATAAAGGCATTGATAAATTTAAAAAATGGGAAAAGATAACCCATGTAAACACTAATAAAAAGAAAGGTGTAATGGCATCAGACAATGCAGACTTCAAAAAATGAAAACCAATTCCAGAAATAAAGAAGGGTATTAAATAATGAAAATATGCAACAATTCTAAATGTGTATGTATCCAACAACATAGCTTAAAAAGTCACAAAACAAAAACTGAAAGGAAAAGTTTTTAAATTCACAATATAGTTGGAGACAAGTAGACAGATAATCAGTAAGGATATAGAAGACCTAAACAACATTATGAACTGGTAGAAAATTCACAAAGATAGACCACATTCTGGACCTAAAAATATCATAAAATAAATTAAAACTTAAATACAAGATATGTTAAAAATTGAGTTAAAATAGAGATCAACAGAAAGAAATCTCAAAAATTCCCAAATATTTGGAAATTAAACATTACATTTCTAAATAAGTTTCACTCAAAGAAGTGTCAAAGAAAATCATAAAATATTCTTAATTGAATGAAGGTAAAAATACAACATATCAAAATTTGTGGATGCAGCTAAAAACAGTA
>NW_007749169.1:0-416 GCF_000696425.1 Galeopterus variegatus | reverse complement strand
AAATCAACTCAAAATAGATTATAGACCTAGATGCAAAACTTAAACCTATAAAACTTCTAGACAAAAACCTAGGGGAAAATGTTGTGACACTGGATTAGGCAATGATTTCTTAGGACACTAAGAGCACAAGCCACAAAAGAAAAAATTGATAACTGGACTTTATAAAAATTTAAAACTTTTACTCTTCAAAAGACAGCATTAAGAAAATGCAAAGTCAAGCCACAGACTAGGAGAAAATATTTATAAAACACACATCTGAAAAAAGACTGTGTCTATATATAGACCCTGTGTCCAAAATATACAGCCAGCTGCCCACCAACCCCCCAAAAAAGTGGAGGATGAAAAAGCTGAAAATACCAATATATTGACCCTTACAACTCAAAAAGAAGACAACTCAATTTTTAAAAACTAGGCAA
>NW_007749168.1:0-11181 GCF_000696425.1 Galeopterus variegatus | reverse complement strand
ACACACACACACACACACACACACACACACACACACACACACACACACACGTCATAATACTACAGTTTACATAAATGTCAGCTCTTTTTAATTGTGATGGTATTTTTGATGATAACTATGTGCCAAATGTGATACTTTGATCTTCATGCAGTTTTTTTTTTTTTTTAAATTTTTATTACAGAAAGCTTGTTACTGTGGAAAAGCAGGATAATGGAACATTTGGATTTGAAATTCAGGTGGGCAGTTTTCAAATTTTTCAGACTTCCAAGGAAGAAAGTGGCTTTGGTAGTGTTATGATATCTTCAAAGCAAAAATGAAGTTAAGATTAGAAAATGATGCAGACTGTGACTTTTACTCAGTGTGTGGTTGTTTTTGGTAATTTTTTTTAGTGTGTTGAGTACTGTTAAAGAAAGAAAACATTGAAGCTGATAAAATAAAACCCCTGAGATATGCTCAGCAGCTTGTGCTTAGTTGCTTCAGTCTTCCCTTATGTCTGAGACTGATCAGAAATGCTTGCTATCAGCCAAGTCTTAGATAGGAGAGTGAAACACATTTTACAGATGTGCATTTTATATATTTGCATTTTTATGTGTTTTGCATAATCATATTCTTATACTGCATATCAGATTTTAAATATTTACTTTGGTATTCAAGAAATAGTTGGAAGACTGTGTATCTGTGTATATGGAATGCATATATTCATGTATAGCTGCTGCTACATTTGCTACTAAAGATTTCATGTTGGATATAATAAGAAGTTTGTACTTTTTTTCTAATGACAACACTTTAAAATTATTATTTGAAACACTTAGAACATTTGGCTCTACTTGCAGATTGCTTCATGTTGTAGGAAATTAACAGTTTTTACAGGTTTCAATATAATTGCCTAAGAACTTTACTTTTTATTTGCTGTTTGCTTTTTCATGATCGTATTTGTAGGAGTAGTGAATTAGGTCAAATAAAGTCTAGTTCAATTAAGGGCAACAACAGTAGCTTAAGTATTATTGGTTTTTTCCATAGCTCTTTTGCATTTCTTTCAGCTGTGTTTTACATAATCCTATTTTTATAGTATACATCAGATTTTAGATCTTAGCTTTGGTGCTGCTTTCAGAAAACTTTGGTGTGATATCAGCTCCACAATTGGAAAGTCAGTGTGTATTTTAAGATTAGAAACAGGAAGCTGCTAAGTAAAACATGTTTTATGAGAAAGAAACAAAATGGAACTCTAGCTGCAATGAACAGAGAGAAGGCTGCAGAAGAAAAGGTACCTTTTGCTTTGTGAACTCTTCTACTTTAAATTTGGTGAAATCTATAATTCACCACAATAACTGCTAAAATCCAGAAGATTTTAGAAGTATAGCACTCTCTCCTTTTCCTTGTTCACATGAAATCCTCCCTATTCTGTCATAGAAATGCTTTTTGTGACTACTTCTTTTTAAATGAGAATTGTCCTGAAGGATGTGCAGCATTTGCTACTGAAAACAGGATAAATAACTACTCACTTCTTTTTATTTTTTTTACTCTGCTATAATACATGTCAGTGCTTCCTTTTGTTTCTCTCCCATACCATGAGCACTTATTCTACATGGAGCAAGAGTCAAAGTTATCATCAGTAGACAAAAGGCCACAGAGCACCATTAAACCTCAGTGGATCAACATGAGCTAATAACTCCTTCACTTCTGAGTTGCAGCATGTTTGTGTTATCTCAGTGATGCAGGAACCCACGCCCTGCAAATTCACTCTGTGTGTGCTTCCCATTACCAGCTCCATGACATCATCCATTCTTTAGTATTCATAAGATTTGCAGCAGTCAACAAATAGGGGAAATACTTCTGGGAACTTTTTGAAAACCAGATAGAACCTCATGTGCCCATGTTGTGCACACTGTGAATGTACATTTAGGTCCTGCCTACCAGACAAGGGACACTTTGGAAGAGACCAGACCCACCCTCCCCACTGGTTTTCTGTGGGTGCTAGTTTTATGCTGTTTATGAGAACCATGCAACTTGATAGGAACACAGACTTTAAATTCATGCACAGCTGAGTGCATGTTCTCTCAATTCATGCCTTATGGGGTCTTTGGGAGTTTTAAATGAAATAACATATGTAAAGTACTTAGTAACATGCCTTATTAGATTGAAGGTCACTGGGTATGAGAAAGGATAATGTGATCTTTGTGTCTCTAAGAAATGCAGGTGATCATTCTGTCACTGGCTTCTGTAACAGTAGCTAGGAGACTGAGTAACAGAAAGAGAAGTATCTGACTAATTATGTTTTACTGTAACTTCGGAGTTTCTGCCTTTTCCTCACTTTCTCTGATCCCCAAATTTTACACCCATTGTGAACATGCATGCAGGTTCCAGCTGCATAAATCAACACATTTCCCCTGTATGGTCCTCACTTTGGTCGCTGGAGATGGAGGGTAGATTCTCACTGCTAATGAGAATTGTTACAATGGTGGTTTCCCGAAGAAGTGTCAGTTATGTCTTTTGTTCCTATACTCCACGAACTAGACCAGCCTCCATCTCTGGAAGAGTCTGGGCCGTAGAAGACTCCTGGCAGGAAAGCTGGTTTCTAAAAGTTACTTGCACGTGACTGACGTGTGGTGCCTCAGGGATTATCAAATGAGAAGGAATGAACATCAGACATTAATTTTTCCACAGAGAGCAGTACTGTAATGTGGTTTAATTTTAGGAATCAGATGTTTAAAAGACAACTCAGAACATTAATTTTGATTCTTAGTGGAACTAGGTCTCATCACTTAAATGTGTGAGAGAAAAATATGTACGTTACAGGTCACTGGGACACTATATCTAGCAAACATTTATTCAGCTTTGTGGTTCAAATTGGAAAAAAAACCCCAAAAAACCAAACAAACAAACCACCACCACCACCAGAGTACTTGTGCCAAGCTGAGGCAAGAGGTGAAACGTAACTTTTTCTAATTTAGCAGGGTGATTAATGAACTGGTGAGAACTCATGGCAGGCATTCCAGAGAGTGCTCAGAAATGAAGGTAACTGAGCCAATTATAGTACTTTTGAATAAATGCAGGGCAGATTGTCATTATTAGAACTCTGATTTAAAATAATCATTGTTGGTGTGTCTCCCCTGCTGGATGTGGACTGTTTCTTACCTCCTGTAATGAGGGTTTTAACTTAGCAGAATCACATAGGGGTTTTTCTCTTTGCTCTTGGCCACCATTATTTTGTCCCATTGGGAAATGAGAAACTCAATTTTTCTTAATAAATATGTAATGATAATAGCATCAGATGGTCTCTTCGGCTTGAAAATATAAAATCTTGAGCCACTCTCTCCCACTTTATATCTCATGCCAGATGATTTTTTTTATAAATGGAGTTGGCTGCAGATCGATAGAATTGCAAAATCGGTACCTTTGATTCAGTTTATAGTCAGAAAAGCATTTTCAAATTGTCCTTTGCACTTATCTATTATACAGATTAATGGCAATTGGCACAATTTTATCTTTTGACACATAGATTTTGAGTTTTTTTGAATAGTAACTGTGTATCACCTTAATTTTCATAGACTTACAGGCTCCAGAACCAGAACACCTGCTCCTCAGAAATGTGCACTTTGATCTGCAAGGTAGAAGAAGACAGCCCGGCTCACTGTGCCGGCCTGCAAGCTGGTAATTTATAACTTTGCTCATGTTAGGAGTCATTTAAATAGAAAGAAAAGAAACCTTTTTGATACTGAAGATCAGGATGTGATTATTGCTTTGAATATTCTGAGCTCCTTTATGTTTCTAAGGTTTGGAGCTTGCTTGTTTTGTTTCATTTGCGTGTCAGGAGGGATTATTGAACCAATATAACGCTCATTTTTCTTGGCATCTCCCAGGTGATGTCCTTGCAAATATCAATGGCGTGAGCACAGAAGGTTTTACTCACAAACAAGTGGTTGACCTGATCAGATCGTCAGGAAACCTGCTAACGTAACTATCCGTCTAGTTCCCGTGGGGCTTCCAAAATGTTAAGGTCTCTCATAATGCCTGTTGAGTGAGTGAATAGACTTTTTGTTCAGGGATCACAAGAAGGGAGGGAGTGCCCCAAAGCTTTGGGATTGGGTACAAATGTTTTTATCAGTTCCTTTTGTTTCTCAAGGTTTCCTCAGACTTGAACATATCGTCAACATCTGAAATCAGAGGATATGGATAGCCCAAATGTCTGGGGATGGGGGGAGGGAGGTGGGGTAAGCATTTAAAAATGTATTTATTATTATTATATTTTTAAATGTCGAATTCAGTTAAACTGGTACATATTCTCTTCGGACTGAGAGGAACTGGTCCAATTTCCATGGTTGATATTATCTTGTGGCTAGAACAAATAAAAGGCCAGAAGGGCTGAGTTTTTTCGTTTATGCTACAAGCTAGTTATTTTTCTCTTCCAGACTTCCATTTGGAAGGAAGGACAAAGTCTGCTCAGCCCTACCCACTTCAAAACACACACAGGCACACCGACTGATATTCTAAGCTTATTAATGGGACATCGATATCCTCAATGACAGATTTGACTGACTTTTCCACCAGAACATTCCTAATACCTCATAAGACCTTAATAAGTAGTTAAAAGATGGAATTTGCTCATTTAATAAAATTGCATTTCTTGAATAAATACTGTGTTTCCAGCTCTGTGATAGTCCCATGAAAGACAAAGGTGAACTCTCTTAGTGCTTTAATAATTGTGGAAGGAGATGGCTAAGAAAAGCCTGAAAAATAAGTAACTTTTATATTTCAGTTGCTGATAACTGCTAAGAGGAAAGTAAAATAAGGCAGTGGGATAGAGCTTTGAGAAAGAGGGCTGCTAGTTTAGTTTAGATGTTTAAAGTAGTCCTTTCCGAGGAGGTGAAATTTGAGCTTAGATGTAAATAAAGTGTGGGAATGGTTATATGAACTCCCGGCAAGGACATTTCAGGTAAAGGAAGAGGTCTATGAGTTCTCAAAATGGGATTGACACATCCAAGGGACAGAGAGAAAGCCAGTGTAATATGTACTGGGTAGATTAGAAAGAGTATAAGAAATGAAGACAGAAAGTTGGCCAGGGGCAGACCATCAGTCTCATCAGCCATGACAAGGAATTTACATTTTATTCTGATTGAGGTGGGTCCTATATTATCCCATTCATTCTTCACAGGCACCTTCTGGGGTTAGTTTTATCCCTATTTATAGATGAAGCACCTGACGTTTAAAGACAACTTAGTTAAGGTCACCCAATATGTAAGCAATAGGGTTGGGGTTGGCCACCGGCTCTGGATACCAGGATCTGTTCTCTTCAGCTACAGCTGCTCATTGTGAGATGCCAATAGAAAACCTGTTGGAGGGCCTTCAGTGATTTTAGTCTAAAACTTCAAAGGATGTTTTGGGTGTGTGTGCCTGAGTAGTTTTAAAAGATGACCGGTGGAGGTAGAGGACTGAGTCTAGCTCTGTGGGTCCTGTGAGTTCAGGGTAAAGGACAGAGACAATCTTGCTTCAGAAAATCCTGGATCCAGAAGGTGGGAACCATAGAGAAAATGCTGCAGTTAGAGTCAGAGAAATATTTTCCATATGGATGAAGTGGGCAGACCACAGGTGAATAAAGGGTAGTAGATGAAGATAATTGCTGGAAATCCAGAGATCAGGAAAATGGGAGACAGTCTACAAATAGTGAAGAAAGTGGCCAATCCGTGCCTATATTTTTGGTTTAACATGTCTATTGCTTGGGCAGGTCAGATCAACGTTAAAAGTTCCCATGAAACACATTCTTAGGGATCCCCACTATTGCCCACAGCGTCAAGACTGCCTTAATGAGAAAGCAGACAGCATTTGGCTTGCTATCATCTCACTATCTTCGGTGTGATGCTATTAGAAATAGAAGAAAGTTTGTCTTTACATTTAATGGTTTTATTATGCCTTAACAAATTTCTTGCATCTTTATGAATATTTATAGTTTAGTAATCAGAAGGAATTTGAACCAGCACTTTAAAAATGCTTAGGTGTGTGATTCACAAATAAAATATATTATATTCAGATGGATGGTTTAGTAGTCAAAATAAAGGCTGAGTGCACAAAACAAATCAAATTACTCAGGATAGAACAAGTCTTATTTTTAGAGAAGCATTTGATGTAGGAAGAAAATAACACTAAGCTGATAATTCTAGGATTAAAGTTTATAAACTAAAGGTTTTGAAATGAAAGAACCATATGATGGTAATTATCTTATAGTAGTTCTGCTTCTGCTTATTCTAGCTCCAAAATTATAAGGCAATTTGCAGAGGTAAAGACTCCCAGAATTCTAGGAAGGAAAGGATTTCTCTCTGTTTCAAGAAATAGCATGTTGGTTCTACTCTTGTGAAAGTCCCTAGTGCGTATTGTTTTTGTTGTACCCCTTGTACTTAGCACAGTGTCTAGAGCCTGGCACATAGTAGATGCCCAGTAAATACTCACCGAATAAATGAGGTGATTCTGCTGGTCCCCACAAGAATAGATTCTGTTAGAGAGCAACCATCATAAAGTGGCTTCTATAAAATGAGCTACAGTTACAAATTAACCAGGATCTTTTCTTTCAGCCACCCTCTCAAGGGAAATATTTTTCCCATTTTCTTTCTCTGAATGTTGTCAGAGACTTGGCGTAGGTCCAGATACTTAAAGTGCTGTGAGAATTGTAATGTTTATGTTGCGTTTTTAGTATAGTCTGTGCTCAAAATGTAGTACTCCATAAGGATGGTACTTATTTAAATGAATCACTCATGCTATTTACCTCCACCTTTTTTTTTTCTTAAAACAGGATAGAGACTCTTAATGGAACAACTATTCTCAAAAGAACAGAGCTTGAAGCAAAGCTGCAGGTTTTAAAGGTAATTTAATTTAATTCAGTGAGCCACATTTTTCATCTTTGAATGTGTGATTGGTAGAATAAAGCTCTATTTGAGGAATTGAGATAGTCCTTGAAGATGAAATGTCATGATGAATCTAAACTGCTGAATTATCAAGAGCCACACAATTACCTTTGCAGGAATATCAAATTCCGGAAACCCAGCATAAATCACTTTCTTCCTTCCTCCTTATGTGTGTCTACGAGTCTCAGAGAGGCAACAGGAAGGCACATCATTAATGAAGGGGTCTTAAAGAACTTTTCAGTAATGCACCTGTGATCTCCCTCGATTTACATTTTATTTGGGGAAAAAAAAAACAAAAAAAGAGGTGCTAGTCTTTTTTATCACTTTCCCAAGTGTTGCATGAATGTGCTGGAGGGCTTTTTCAGTGTTCTACTTTGTGTCCTTCCATTCTGCTTTATTCTTAAAACAAAGACCATCGCCCTCTAATCCTGTGGTTCTCCTTGAATCTGCTTTCATTGGCAAACACACTATTAATTTTGAAAGAGAAAAAAAAAAATCAAAGTTTCCATGAGACTGTACATAGTGCAGGATGTTCAGTGAAAATTCCCTGGGATGGTTCTTTGAAGGTCTTAAAAAAATCTCAGTTTTCTGGGCTGGTTAAGGTTTCCCAAGCCATGCAGTCCGGACCCTCACTCATGTACATCTGAGTCATAGCTTGGCTGACCCCCTCCCTTGGCCCCAGGTAACCTCTCTATCCTATTGCTCCCTGCTGCATGGCAATGAGGTAGCCAATCTGAGCAGAGATCACATGGCTTACTGTAGACAAATTGCTTATTTGGGCTTTGTTTAGAAAAAGCTGCCATTTATTAGTTTTATTCAGGAAGTATGCACTTATTAACTATTGAGCCTAAGAAGGTGGGTTTTATTTTGTATCCTTCCTTTATATACTATTTTATCTTGCATCCTTCCCTTCCCCCACATCCAGTTCATCAAGACCTGTTTTCTTCTTCACCAACATTGATTTTAATACTCTTGCCACTTTGTTTATCCCTGTGATTTTTTTACTCACTTTGTAAAGATACTTGAAAAAAAACTCTGCTGAGATTTTGATAAAATTGAATTGCATTTATAAAATAAATGAGATTAATTGAAATCTTTATGGCTTTCATTTATTTCACTTTGAATTCAGGATCTCAATCTTTTTATTCAGGTCTTTTGTTTAATTCAAAAATATTTTCTAAAGTTTATACATTTTTACATATCTCCTATTATACTTATTATTATGTACTTTATAATTTTTCTAGCTAATGATAAATCTAATCTTTTAATTTTTCTACTATTTTTTGCTTTTGATTTTTGCATGAATTTTTAAGTCCTCTGGTCTTGCTGAACTCGCTTTATTTTAATAATTTCGAGGATTTCCTTAGATTTTCTACATAGACATCATATCATCTGCAGATAATAAAGGTTTTGCTTATTTATCCAAATTATTTAACTAATTTATTTTTCTTCTCTTATAGCATTGACTAGGATCATCAGTATATTGAAAATAGTGATAGTTTTATTCTTCACTTTAAAGGGACCACTTCTAACATTTTGTCATTACTTTTTATAAGGAGTAAACAGTGCTTCATATCATATTTAGATTTTTTAAACTGTCATAATTAATTTCTTTTGCAAAACAGAGAAGTCTTAGTGAACAACTTCTTTAAAAAGTTAAACTAATTTTTCAGCCTTTCGGAGCAAAAAAGAAAGAAATATAGAAAATAACATAGTGATCTTATTTAAAACAAGAGTGAAAAAATAGGTTTATATTTCATGGGATAAAGTATTCATTTGCACAAAACATTATTTCATGCTTCTAAGCAATTTCTATTTTTTGAGTGTTTTCTCCTGAAGTTTTAATGTACATACTTTATTATTTTTTCTAGCAATGTACGATTTTTTTTTACATATCTCCATCCTCTTCTGAAACATCATGAGCACCTTAACATACTTTAAATGTTCAGTTAGGAGCCCGTATTCCCTATTCTTGCTTACTTTAGAGAATTTTATCCATTTTTGATAATTACAAAATATAGGTTTTTGTTCTATATAGTTGGTAGTGAACAAATACACCAGCATGTAGAAATGATGTGCTTGCTGTTGTTTTTTGCATTCTACTCCTTACCTTTGGGCTTACTTTCCTTTTTGCTGTAGTACTTCAGTGAGGGTCAAAAATGTCTTTACTTTATTGCTATTATTGAAAGAGTTTTGCTATGTAGTTGAATTATTCTAAGTTGATGGAATATATCACTCCTTTGATATTTTTGTTTATGAGAGCTCTTAATTGTTTATCTTTGGTAGGTAATCTTCATTTTCTATATTTTCTGCTAAAAGTTTTGAAGTTTTTCCTTTTCATATGTACGTTCTTAACTCATCCAAGATTAATTTTTGTATACAGTATGAAGTATGGGAAAAATTCCAATTTTATTTTTTCCATATGAATACCCAGTTCTCTCAGTACCATTCCTTTTGTAATCCCCCTTTTCTCTCAACTAACCTTCAGTGAAACCTCTATTTTTACACAAGTTCTCTATATGCATAGATTTGCTTACAGGCTCCCTATTATGATCCATCAGTCAATTTATTTATCCCCAAGTCAGTTTATAATAATCTTTATATCATGTTGGTCAAGATTATTCTTGATCCTTCTTGGTCAATTGATAGCATATATGAGTTTTAAAATCAGATAGTCAAATTCCATAAATAAAAAATTATTGGAGTTTTGATTGACATGAATTTTATATATAGATTAATTTGAGGAGACTTGACATTCATATGGTTTTGAGTTTTCTTATTGATAGGTGATCTTACCATCCATTTTTACTTGTTTTCTTTAATGTCTTTCAATAAAGCCATAATTTGATGTATGTAGGTCTTATGCATCTTTTGTAACACTAGTCCTTTGTACCTTGTTTTTGTTATTGTTATAGTTCTTTAGATATGTGAAATCAATTTTTCTATGATGTTTCTCTATTCAAACATGTTGCTGAACCATATAATTTCTAATAAACTCTCCGTAGATTATTTTGAGATAGTAAATAATAAGAATGAATTTTTTTTATTACTTTACTGCACTGTTTAGAAACTATAATAGTAGGCATCCTTTTTTATCATTGATTTTAAAGGGACTTCTTCCAATTCTTTCCCATTAGGAATGAGCCATCTCTTTCCTTTCAGGTTATGGCAATTCCGTTTTATACTAAATTTGCTGGTAGTTTTCATAGTGCTTGTATATTAAATGTTATCAGATACTTTTTTCTGCATCGGTTAAAATGGTCTCTTCACATATTTATTTTTAAGAAGCTGTCAATATGGTGAATGACATTTAAAGATTTTCTAATGTAAAGCCACCTTATCAGTGGCTTTAGATTTCAAAACTGACTTGATTTATCCTTGAAATTTATAATCATTTTTATGTACTTATATGTTTGATTTGCTAATATTTTCTTTAGAAATTTTGATGATAGCTTGGTTTTACAGGTAGACTGGCCTGTATTTTATTTTATTTTTTTCCATCTCAGACTATCTTTTTAAGTTTTGTTATCAAGTTTACTGGACTCATATGAGCTGGGACTATCTTCCTCTTTTTGTTTTCTGGTAGAATCCTTGTAATATTATCTGAGTCATCTGCACTTGGGGTTCCTTTTCGAAGGGAATGCTTTTAAACTACCGTTTCAATTTCTTTATTAATTGTAAGACTACTCGGGCTTTCTGTTTTTGGTTTTTGTTTGTTTGTTTGTTTTGAGCCAGTTTTAGTGAGTTATATTTTAGTTAATAAAATTTTCAAATTTTCAAATTTATTGCATGAAGTTGATAATAAAAATTTTGGTCTCATTTTTAAATTTCTGTCATAACTGCTATGTCTACATTTTTATTTGTACTTCTTTTATGCTTTCCCTCTATTTTCTTGATTATTCTCTCTAGAGTATTTTCTATTTTTTAATCTTTTGAAAAACCAGTATTTGGATTTGTTGCAATCTTTTATTTTTTTTTTTCTGGTTGTTTTAAAGATGCTCTTTTTGTCTTTATCGATCTACAGTTTCATCACAGTGTAATTAGGTCTGGATTAATTTCTAAATTTATACTGCTTAGACCTTGTAGTGCTCTTTTGATCTAAAGACTTGTGACTTTCTTTTTTTTTTTTTAAAGGGGACTGGTAAGGGGATCTTAACCCTTGACTTGGTGTTGTCAGCACCACGCTCACCCAGTGAGCAAACCGGCCATCCCTATTATGGGATCCAAACCCGTGGCCTTGGTGTTGTCAGCACCACACTCTCCCGAGTGAGCCACGGGCCGGCCCCTT
>NW_007749167.1:9282-11181 GCF_000696425.1 Galeopterus variegatus | reverse complement strand
AAAAAAAAAAAATTAAAAGCAGAAACAAAAATATGTTTATTCCAGAAGACCTTATTAAACCATTTTTAGCTTTTGGCAGATCAAGTACACAAAAAATAAACAATGACATAAAGAATTTTAAATATAGAGGGAGAAAGACCCCTACAAAAAAATATATACTTCTTTATGTCTTTGGTACATATTTGAAAATTGATACTGTACTAGATTCACTAGGTTGGCTGACCCAACAATCATTATGAACTTCAATCACTAAGATAGAGACTGGAAAACTGAAAACAAACCTAACTGTAGGCTCTCCTATGGCTGGCAGTGCCCAGGTGGTTCAGTCTGGCCAGAGACATAAGCACAAATCTGCTTGTGCCTCTTTATCTTCCTCTTTCTTTCTGCTGGACCATACTAGGGTACTGCAAAAAGATCATGAAAAGATTTGCATTATCTTTTAAGTTTATTTTTCCACGAACTTTCTGAAGCACCCCCACAGGATGCCCAACATGCAGCAACATCTCTACATGTCGACAGAGCAGGCAAAAAGAAAGAGCCTGGTTTCTTCATAGTGGTCCTGGACTTTCTGCTGTGGACTTGCTCTAGGGCACAAATCGGCCCCTTAACTCATTCAAGCCCTCTCTCCAGTTGCAGGCACTCGTGGCTAAGCTCACAGCGAACTGACACAGCCACAAAGAAAACATGAATACATATACCAAGGCAAAACCTGTAGCCACATCCTCTAACCACAATTCAACAAAACTAGAAATAAATAATAACAGTTTTTAAATCCATTTATAAAATTTAAAACATTCTTCTCAATTCCTATCGGCAAAGGAGAAAATAAGAATTCAAATACATAAAATTTTTAAAAATTAAATTAAAAAATTAAATTAATTGTATTACTTCTACCCTCCAGAATTTCCTATCTCCCCTTTCTGATGTTATTGTTTTCACTAAAATTTATCACTTTCTCATATGCTATAGAACTTACCACATCTTTGACTTAATTTCCACCAGCCCTTACTAGAATGTAAGCTCCATGAAGCCAGGGATTTTTCTCTATTCCGTTCAATGTGGTATCCCCAGTACCTGAAATATTGCCTGCCTCCCAGAAGACATTCAATAAGATTGTTGAATAAATTAATAATTCCACTGAAAGGCACCTAATAATCTTAATTTTTATTATTAAAATTTTAAAAACAAAACAATTAAACTCAAACTGAAAGACAAACAGGAATCAAATAAATAAATAAAATGCCTAAATAAAAAGAAAATTAATAAAGATAAATCAGAAATTAAGGAATTTTTAAAGTAACTTTTATAAATAAATGAAGAATTTTTTAAAAGAATTTTTTAATATAATAATCAAACCACTGGTAAATCTAATCATTGAAAGTAGAAAATCACAAATAAACAAAAATAGGGGCAAAAATGAAGGTATTATAAAAGCTAAAAAGGAGAATATTAGATGACAGTAAAGGACTATTTATAATTCCACGCTCATAAATTTTAGTCTTAAAAAATAGACAATTTTCTGTGAAAATATAAATTAATAAAATTGACCTGTGAAGGTCAACCAAATCTGAAGAGATCAATAACCATCAATAATCAAGAAATGCAAGTTTGTCAAATCATTATCTTGAAAAATAAAAGGTTTATGGAAGGATTTCTTCAGCCAGTTGTTAAAATTTTCAAGGAAACATAAATCTCTGCTATAGAAAATTATTAAAGAACAGAGCAAAACATGAAATTGGTGTTAAATTTTACCAAGTGCCTTTTTGTTATTCATTGTTGTTATTTTTCTCCGAGCCCATTGATTTGATTTATAGTGTTAATAAAAGTCCTAACAATAAATCATGGTTGCATTGTTATGGTGGAGAAATCTGTCACTATATTGTTGAATTCAGTCTGCTC
>NW_007749167.1:7944-8482 GCF_000696425.1 Galeopterus variegatus | reverse complement strand
TCTCTAGTGGGTTGAAATTTACACATCTTTATTCTTCCAGGACCGTGTTTCTCAAACTTAAATTCCACCTTGTCTGAAATTAACACTGCCACCATGACTTTTTGTGTTTCTTACAGTTCACTGATAACTGGTAGTCTCCAGGGATCTACCAAATGGTCTGCCAGTGGCTTGACAATTTTAGAGGAAAAGGTGATGATAGCATTTTAATCACATACATTTCCCCAGTTTGAAATGTTAGATTAATAACGATTTTTCTTTGGGCTGAATGTGTCCCCTAAGAATTTATATGAGGGTACTTCAAAAAGTTCTTAGGAAATATAGAATTAAAAGATAATAAAATATTTCCATGAAATTTTTGAAGTACCTTATAAAAGTGACCTTATAAGAGAGGTGCAAAGGAGATATTCACCCCTTCCACCATGAGGACACATGGTGTGCTCTAGAAGGTGCCATCTACGAGGAACATGTCCTCACTAGACACCAAATCTGCTAGTGCCATGATCTTGGACTTTGTAGCCTCCAGAACTGTGAGCAATAA
>NW_007749167.1:0-7559 GCF_000696425.1 Galeopterus variegatus | reverse complement strand
GACACCAAATCTGCTAGTGCCATGATCTTGGACTTTGTAGCCTCCAGAACTGTGAGCAATAAGTTTCTATTGTTTACAACTTACCTACTCTGTTTTGTTATAGCAGCCCAAACTAAGACAAATTTTCACAGAAATCCCAGCACATTCGAATAACCATGTTTTTAAAAGTTGTGCAAGTACCCAAAGGACATAAGTCAGTTTGTGCCAGCTAACACTAAGTTAATAACATGAAGTTTTTCCCAGTTAACTTATTTTCACTTTATTTGCATATTTGCATATATATTGACTAAAGGACTATATCCAAAGGAGCAAGACAAATTGGACCCCTTTTCTTTCCTTCATCTCAAGTAGCTGGTAGGAAGCCCTTTTGCTTCCAGATGAAAGTTGGGACAACTTCTACCTATGTTCCACCTATGAGTTCTTACTTGATGGGCCGGTTAGCTCATTGGTTAGAGCAGAGCCTTATAACACCACCTATGAGTTCTACCTATGGGAAGTTGCATATTTCCACATTATTTGCACATTTACACATTTGTGTTATTTGCATGTTACTGTTTCCATTTGCTATATTTGCGTTTTACTATATCTGTATAGCTTAAGTTCAACTAAATGGTTCAGTGGGTCAAAAATGTTATATTAAAGAGTAAGAATAGTAATTGACAAGCTGATTCTAAGATTTCTATGGAAATGCGAAGGATCTAGAATAGCCAATACTATCTTGAATAAATAATGAGATTTATTTTATGAATTTTAAAAACTATTTTTTATTATTTTCAATGGTTTGTGTGGTATATGTAGTATCTTGTATAGCTTGAATCTGTCAAGGATTTAGTTTGCTGGTTATTTTTCATAACATGAAAAATAAGATATCAGAATTTTTATTGACAGAGCAAATAGCACAATGGTAGAACATTCGACCCTTTCCCATTACTGGACCATCATCTTAGCCTACTCAGGCTGCCATACAAGATATTATAGTCTGGGTGGCTTAAACAGAAGCTTGTTTTCTCACAGTCTGGAGGCTGGAAGTCTGAGAACAGGGTGCCAGTATGGTCATGTCGTGATGAGGACACTTTCCCTGGCTTGCAGATGGACACCTTCTCCTGTGTCCCCACACAGTGGAGAGAGAGAGAGAGAGAGAAAGGGAGGTGGAACAGAAAGAGAGAGAGAACTCTTTGTACGGGCACTAATCCCATCGCCAGGGTCCCACCCTCATGATCTTATCTAAACCTAATTACCTCCCAAAGGTCCCATCTCCAAATACTATCACATTGTGGGTCAGGACTTCAACATATGAATTTGGAGGAGGACACCATTCAGTCCACAGCAATTGTCATAATCTGTTTGGGCTGCTATAACAAAATACAGTAAACTGGGTAGCTTATAAACAACAGAAATTTATTTCTCGCAGTTCTGGTGGCTGGGGAGTTCAAGATCAAGGTGCCAGAAGATTTGTTGTCTAGTGAGTGCTCATTTCCTAGTTCACAGATGGTGCCTTCCCACTGTCCTCACATAGAGGAAAGGGCGAGGCAGCTCTCTGGGGCCTCTTTTATAAGGGCATAAATTCCATTCATGAAGACTCTGCTATCATGACATAATCACCTCCTAAAGACCCCACCTCCTAATACCATCTTAATACCATCACCTTGGGAATTAGGCTTCAACATATGAATTTAGGGACACAAACATTCAGACCACAGCAGCAATAATTTTCTTCACCTGTCAAAAATAAACAAATTGACAATACTGGGTCTATTTGAAAATTTGTATCCAGATGCTACAGCTCTCCGCCTCCGCTGATTGGAAGAGGAGTTCAATTTCCAGTACAGCAAAGCATAGTGGTCGCTTGTCCACTGAAAGTGGGCGTTCCCTGTTCTTCTTTGGTCCTAGCATGCCCCATATCAGAACAACTACTCAACTCCATTGCAGTTTTATGCTAGAACATACTGAAGTCTCTGGGTTTTTTCTTCTTTCCTCCCTCAATTGTTGATTCTTTCTCTAGACCCACAGCTCATGATCAACGAGCACCATGAACTTCATTCACTTTAAGAAGCTGTCACAACTTTAATCTGGAGGCAACCAGCTGCCTTGCTACCAGCTGTTCAGTATGGAAGAGAGAAAAGGGGTCCAACTTGCCCAGCTCCTTCAAATGCAGTTAATTATACTGATGTTTGCCCCAAACTCTTCTTCTCCTTTCTGCTCAGGCCCTGAGCTGGAGTATGTCTGTGGTGCTGGAGGAAGGAGCCTTGCATCTGTGTGGGGGTGCTCCTGTGAGTGTTTGGGGTGGTGTTTATTCCCTTCTCCACCCCAGCAGAGAAGGAGACAGCCGAAAGGAGGAGACTGACGGTAAACAAGGGAAGAAGACATCATTGACAAAGCAAGTTCCCTGAGGGTCTGAAAAGGTTGGAATGGAGAGCAAAGGTAGAACAGGAATGCAGCACTTTTTCTTCCATTAACTGGAGAGAAGAGGGTGGGAAATGGGGAGCAGGGACTATCTTAGGTAAATTTTCCCAGTCCTTGCCTGTAATACGGACTCAACTACTGCTGTGGATTGATTGAATGGTGTCCCAGAAGTTCATATATTAGAAGCTTAATTCCCACTGTGACTGTTGAGGGTGGGAAATCCTATTGTGATAATTGAAAGGCAGGACCTTGAAAGGGTGATTAGATTGTAGGACTGTGCCGTGACATAGTGAATGGATTAATAATGGTGGTCAGGGGTGTGGTTCTGAGAGCTTTAAAAGATGAGCACATGAGAGGTTAGTCTCTGCTCCACCATTCTCTGCCATGTGAGACCCCTGGGTCACTGTCACCACCACCAAAACAGTGGATTTCCCAACCTCCAAAACTGTAAGTAATAAAATTTGTTTTCTTTATAAATTACCCAGTTTCCAATATTTACGTTATAAGCAACAGAAACAGACTAATATAACTACTTACTGAATTCAATAGATGTTAACTAGTGACACAAGCTACTAGCTCCTAGAGAGTGAGAAAATGTGTCATTGAAACAGATTGTATCCAGCAACTAGTTGCATGGAAATTTAATATAAATATTTAGAACAGAACATTGGGCTGAGTAGGTGAGTAGATGACCTAATAGGGCAATTGGCATACTCAGTGGTCACCTATTCTTTTAACTATAATGATTACGTAGTGCACCTTGTAGTCAACATGCCTGGAGTAACCTGCACCAGAAGCATAAATCCTCTCTCACCTTTGAACACCTCTAAAACATTAAAGAAGGAAACTAGCAAGGATTGAGCTCTTATATGTCAGGCTCTGTGCCAAGTCCCTTAATACATTGTTTCATCTAATTGCTCAGGCAAAACTATTGAAGAAACTGACTCAGAGAAATTAAGTACATTGCCGATGTCACCCGCCCAGAAAGCAGAGTTGAAATTCAAATTCAGATCTGCCTCACTTAAAAGCCCACTCTTTCCACATGCCACAATGCAAAAAAATAAAAGAAAGTTTAATTTGCAATAAATTAATTTCATGCCAGAAACAGACCATTCTAGAACCTTACAAAGACAATGTCCAACAGAAAATAATCCCACTTAACAAGACTCTTTTCTGTAGCTTCTACAAAGTGTCATAGATTTGTGGGTATTTTCAGAGAGCTGATGACTTGTGGATAGAGCATAACTGTTTTTGTCCAGCTCTAGACTTCTATCCTAGAGAAAGCAATTTTAAAATGCGTCTTATTTCTCTCCCTCTGAATTTGAAGTGCTCTTATTTTCTGTTGTCAAAACTCAGACAAACCTTATTACTTTATTAGTTCATTGGATATGATTTATATGTCTCCTAGGAGGAGTGACTGCAGGGAGGAAGAATGATAGGACTTATCAGCCCCGAAGTGGACTGAGCTCACCCGTTAAGTTAGCCTGCCTGCCCTGCACTTGACAGTTATTGATGCTTCCACCTCCTGCGGCTTCCAGTGTTTGTCCTCTGGAGTGCCAATTCTGGTGTTGTTGTTACATCGCGGCAGCACTTATTGCCCAAACATTATTGCCCAGTGTTTTCCATGCCTTGGGCATAGACAGACTGCCGCAATAGTTCCCTGCTTGGCCCCCTTCCAATGCATCATCCAGGGAGCCCAAATGACCAGTGTGAGCCAATCACAGCCTCTGAAACAGCCGGCATAGCTTGACTCAGGCCACTTTCAGGTTCAAATTGTTTCTCAGTAGGCAATCATTGTGTCATGCTAACTCCCCATTAACCAGATAGTTCCTGCTTCTCCTTCATCAGCCTTCATCACCTTACGTGGCTGATGAGTTCTACATGCCATTTGTCCATGGTAACCGCTGTTTCCTGCCCTAGGTTGGGCAATAGGAACAGTGAGAGGTGTGATTTCCTTGTATTAGCCAGGATAGGCTACCTTATACTGTGGTAACAAAGGACCTCCAAATCTCAGTGTCTTCCAACAACAAAGGTGTGTTCATTTCCCATTCATATTACATGTCCGTTGTGGTGTCTTCCCTCCAGAACCCAGGCTAATGGAGCCACCTCCCTGGGGACCATGAAGTCTGTGGCAGAGGCCAGTGAATCATGACAAAACACAAGCTCATTGGTAAAGCTCTGTCACTGCTTCATCAACAATGCAAGTCACACGGCCATTCCTGATATCATCAGAGGGAATGTGAAGTCCTCCTCCAGGAAACAGCACCCATGGAGGGTGGCACACATTTTGTGCAATAGTACAATCCACCACACTCACTTTGATGGAGATCCATCATGACATGCCCAAACTGCCTTAGAAGGAGTGTCGTCTATGGAGCCCACATCTCAAGGCTGATCACAAGATTCTGCCGATACAGCAGGCACCTGCTTGTTGTCTCAGCCGTACCTGCCATGTCGAGTTGAACTCCTCTGACATTGACAGATGGCATTAGTTTCCTAGCGACTCCCTGAGGTGAGTCAAGGCATAGCTCCTGGCCTTTGTAATTCCCAGACTGCATGATCTCAATACCTAAAGAGGCAGACTCAACCCTTACCCAGCCCCTGGAGCAGGGTAGGTGGACAAGCTCCTCCACTGGAGCCCCACATTCATGTCAGTGAAGGGCATTGTACTCTGAGTCACTTCTTTTTACAGCCTGACAGAGACCAAATTAGATCACTTTGAAGGAATACATTATGACCCATCTGTCCATTCAAATAAATCACTGACCTTCATTTTTTCCCTAGCAGAAGGGTGTTCAAAACAGTTGTCTCTGTGATAAATCTTTACCAGTTTAGTAGCATAAATATGGTTCTATTTGACATTTTATGCTGTGATTATTTCTGTATTGAAATGTATAGGACTTACAATAATGCTGTCCTTGGCAACTTGAGACACATATAAAATAGAGAAGATTTAATGATTTGAATTATGTTAATATATAACAAAATGCCTGTGCAGGAGATTCTTCTAAATATGGTCATTCAGAATCTAGTTGAAGACCATCTCAAAAGAATTAGTAGGATAATAATTGTAAATACACTATTTTGGGGCTACACACACAAACATAGACACAGAGATAGAGATAGACAGAGATGAAAGAGAGAGAGAGAGAGAATCACCCATTTATTACTCATATAAATCAGGGATACAAAGAGAACTAACTTAAAAAACTAACTTAAAAATTATCTCTCTTGGTGATATATTATAAATAGCGTGTAATTATTGCACCATTGTAGTTGAGTTTTTAAACTCATATTAAAACAACTGATATTCCTTCATTCTAGAAATATTTATTGAGCACTAACCCTGAGCCAGGCACTATTCCAGCTACAGGGGATACAACAGAGAATAAAGCAGATAAAAATTCCAGTCCTCAGGAAACTTATGCTCTAGGGGGAGGAAAAAAACAGCAAATGAAGTATAGGGGATACACCTCCTGTTCTACTCTCCAGCCTTCTCCACCCTGATCCGTGCCCTGTGAGGCCCACCTGTATGGACTTACCCATAAGCTCACCTGCCCTCCCACCTCCAGTTGGATTTAGCCAATGGAAGGCAGATCAGAGGACAAGAGAATAAGTTGGGGAGTTTATTTATCACGGGATGGCTACATCTTCTCCCAAAGGCAGCCTTATCCATGGTGCTGTCCTCTCCAAACGCCTCTCTGCAGCCCACCTGTGCCCTTTCCCTCTGCCCCTGCAGTCCTGGGGGTGGTGACAGTGCCCACACCACTGCCATTGTTGCTGGCCCCGAGGCAGTCCATTAGCCCTTGGTGATTTCCCTAAACTTTGCCCACTCCTTTGTTAATAGTTCTTTTACTACACTGTCCTCAAATCACCCAGTTCAAAGATACTGATTCCTGCTATAACCCTGACCGATACACACACAAAAAATAAAGAAGTAAATTATACAGTAAGTTTGATGTTGGTAAGTTCTGTTGAGAAAAACAAAGCAGAAAAAGCAGATGAGGAGTGCTGGGTGGGGGCAGGTGGGTGCTTTTCAAATGGGGTGTTCAGGAAGGCTACATCAGTAAGAGTATGTAATACTACAAATTTGTATATCTCTCAGCAGAACTTTCCTTTCAAAGGAAATCTTACAAGGACCCCAAAACAGAAAACCTGGGCGAGAAGAACCTCATCAGTCAAAGCAGAGGCAGGGGATGGGGAAAAGCCCCAGAGCTGTCCCCCATGGTCTAGTCCTCCCCCCACCCTCCAAGCCCCCACAAACTCATCCATCACCCCAACCCTGGCTTCTGATGCACCTTGACTGACCTAAGACTCTGAGATACACAGGGCAAAGGGAGATAAAAAATATTCAGTTCTTAATCCCTCCAAGTCTTATGCCTTATCATTCCAGAGAAACATAAAATGACTCATCTCACCTTCAGGAAATGGCTTTGTTGAACCATGATTGAATGTTAGGTCCTCATCTCTTACCCACTGCTGAAAATAGAAGTGACCTCACATATATTTGTTTTTCCATCTTTATTTGAAAAGTTGACATTAAGGATCTTGTCCTTATTTCTCTCTGTGTCTTTTATATAAGAGCTATATGGTAAATTATCTCAGATCTCAGGGCCAGGAAGAAAGTCTCTCCTGATGAACTATGATGTTTCTTTCTGCTGAACAGTGACAAGTATATATTCCATCATGTTTTCCTCTCAGCATTGGCTAACGGGACACTCAGAGCTAAGTGTCATGCTAAATTGCTATGACTTTTCCCAAAAATGTTTTCTTAATATAATTTTCTTCTCTAGTTTCTCTTTTATGGTTTTTGATTTTTGCATTTTATTGCTTTTACAATTTCTTGATAGAGGTAAGTAAGATTGCATTATAATGCAATCTAATTAAAATATTTTCTTTTGATTTGGGTTGACTGCTTTCCCTGGCTGTATCTGCATCATCAAAATAGTCTATAAAAAAAAAATGAAAACTTTAGCTAATTATTCTGGGTCTCTATGCTAACTAAAATAAGTGATTTGATTGACTTTTCTTTCCCACTCAACAGACTATATTTCTTCCTTCATGAAAAGAAGAAGCAATACTTCTGGATAATGTATTACTGTCAGAATCTGTGCTTAGTATTAAGTGTTCAAAAATGAAGGTAGTACAGATCCTGT
>NW_007749166.1:10807-11183 GCF_000696425.1 Galeopterus variegatus | reverse complement strand
ACATTCATACAAAATTATACATTTAAAATTGGTCATTTTCCATGGTAAGTCCTGAAAAATAGATTTCTTAATATTGTTGTCATTATTTATTTTACAGAACAGATATTCAGATTGGTTAATGGCTTTTCTAAGAACAAGTAATTTGGAATAGGCAGAATTAAATTTGAACTTGGAATGTTTTGTGTCAGCCAAGGGGGATACTTACTAATTAAGAAGCAGGGATAGACTACCCTGCTGTGATCTTCAATTTAGCAATGGACCACAGAGCTCCTATAGAGAGTGTTGACAGGTAGCCCCCAAGCTTTTGTGAGTCACGTACTGCCAAAATTCCCCAGCCTTAGGAAGAAGGTCTGGATCTAACTCAAAATAATGTGGT
>NW_007749166.1:3925-5317 GCF_000696425.1 Galeopterus variegatus | reverse complement strand
GAAGTAGGAAAGTTGAGAGGAAATTCTAGTCCCTGAGAAAGGTTTAAGAGGTGGTCCTCGGTTGAGGTCTTAAAGGGTGTGGGGAGATGGTGAAACAGAGGAGGGAAGGAAATTTAAACCAGTCGGGGTAGATGTCCAGTGGTAGAAGCTTGAGGGACAAGATCTGTTCAGAACTGCAAGTGGAATGTTTTCACTACAGCAGCATTTTCCAAAGTGTGTCACAGGGAACAATCTGTAAGAAGATCTGGAAACACTCTACTTCCTTTTTGGAAAGTTACAATATCTATTTACATATTAAGGGAACTGAAAATACCTACAGTGAGGAGAACTGTTTAATTTTATCTGATACAGTTTTTCAAAATTATTTAACCACAGAATTCCCTCTACTTCTTTTCTTTTTTGGTTTGAAACCTATTAATAATTCACNGTCAGGTCAGGATGGCACTGGTCTGCTAGGCTGGTCGTTATGGGAGAACTCACCTGGTGTTTCCTCCCAGGTGAAAGGAACTTCACTGGTGTGACATGTCCAACCTTACTCATTCCACTCCAAAGAGGTTGTGGGGAACAATTTGTCTGAGAGATAAATTTAGGAAGAGCTAAATGATAGTGAGAAGGTATCTCAGCCATTCCTCCTCTTGAAGTTGCCTGCCAGCTGGGAGCTTAGAAGACTTCCTCTAGTTTAGCACCACCTGGGGTGGGGAGGACAATTTTCATATTCTGGGATTCCATATTAGGTGGCATATTTGACTGAAAAAATAAATCATCTCCAACAAAGCTTCATCAGTAATAAGGAAGATGTCTTAGTTATCTACTTCTCATTCCTTTGTTTCTCAATATTTTCATAATTTATGTAGAAAAGGAGGTGATATTTATTGTCCTCTGTGAGATCCAGATATTAAAGAATTTGGTCTTTATCCTGCAGGAAATTGGGAGCCACTAAAGTATTTTAACAGGGGAGTAACATAGCCAGATTTGCATTTGGCAGCATGGGTGGCAATGCAGATAAGTTGGATGCATAAGAGTCTGAAGAATCGATATAAAAGGACAGCAGTAATCCAGGCAAGAACTGATCTTGAACTACATCAACGGCAGTAGTTCACTGGAGAAGGGAATAGAGATGGAATATATTTAGGAGGTTAAATCAACATAATTAGCAGACTGGTTAGATCTATGATGTTAGAGAGAGACAGTCTAGGAAAACTCCTGGATTTCTGAATGGAGTTGGGATACACTAGGTTTGATGAAACTGAAAAATTCTATTTCTAGGATACTGTGACGGGCATGCCTTAGGCAACCAAGTGGAGATGTTTAGTTGTTCATTGTATATATTTGTTTGAAATTCAGAGACATTTATAGTCTAGAAATACAGACATGGCAGCTATTCCTAAATTA
>NW_007749166.1:0-3399 GCF_000696425.1 Galeopterus variegatus | reverse complement strand
GTTTGAAATTCAGAGACATTTATAGTCTAGAAATACAGACATGGCAGCTATTCCTAAATTAGTGGTACTTGAAGTCATAGTGTAAATCAGATTCTTTAGGAAGGTGTGTGGAGCAATAAGCCTGCTTGTTATCAATATACTTAATATGTGTTCACTATGTGCCAACACTCCTTAAACACTTAACACACATTGTCTCAATTAATTCTCATTACGGCTCTTTAAGGTGAAAATAATATTACACTATTTTCATCAGAGAAAACAGAAGGACAACAGGTAATGGCATCCAGTTGGGGGGAAAGAAATCAGCAATGGAGAGAAGATAAAGTAGTTGGCGAGAAATAAATATCTGAGGGAGCGTGATGCTGAAATGAAAGAGGGACTGGGCCACAGATTCGAATGCTGCTTAGAAGTCAAGTAAGATAGGAGTTGAAGAGTTTCTACCTGATTTGGAAACCAGGACTTAATTTATTTTAAAAGTGTTAATTGATATTTTAAACGTATTTGATAAAATACGTCTGTTTTCAGAAACATACATAGATGTGTCTTTGTGGCTTGCTATTTTAATTATTTTTTGTAGGAGGTATATTTTCAAAGAATTTTGCTGTGTAATGCTCTTTGACAAGTTTAATTTTAGTCTGGGCTGGGGCGTAAGCCTGCTATGGGAATAAAGGAGAGAAAACATGATACTCTCACTCTGTTTTTGTTTTTTTTCTATTAAAGGTCAAATTTAAGAGCATAGTGAACTATAGCAATTATGAGTCAGACATTCAGTTCCCTGTTAGAATTCTACTCAGAAAGTAAATAGAAAAAAAGAAAAGAATCTTATGTTTTGCATGCATGTGGGGGAAAAGAAGCTGTCCATGTTCTATAATTTGATGAAAGTCACCTACCTCGAAGTCAGATTGATTGTGAAAGATGGCACCAACCCAAACTTCTAAGGCATGGAGGTAAATGAGCCTGTGACCACTTACTTGCTCATTAAAAATTATTAGAATACTAAATCTTAGGGCAAACCTCTTCATGCATGAGCTTTAATGAAGCAGAGGTAAGAGCAGATGAACATTATTTTAAAAAACAATCCTCTCCAAAAAGCAAGTTAATATTGCAGATTTATCAGCAATTGTTTGTGCTCCATTTGATTCCTAAGATATAAAGTTGATTAACAATACTATTTCTTTTATAATTGGCTTTTTCATCATTGGTCAGGATGACTTTGAATAATTTATGCTGTAAGATTTTGTGTGTCTGTATGTTCCTTTAATCTGAAAATAATAGAAAAATAGCAATGTTATAATAATAAATATAGAGCTTACACAATGGAAAAAGCAAAGAACAAAAATCTTAACATTAATGGCAGAGTTGATAACAGCTGGAATTGCAGAATGCAGTGCAAAAGTCATAGGGATAAGGAGACCACCTGGTCAAAGTTAAGAGATACACTGGTACCCCACATTATGATTGTTCTGTTACTTGTAGTTGACAACTGACTACATATAGAAACATGTTTGATATTCTTTGGCATTCAGCAGAATGCAGCAGAATGAGCTTTAGCTGACATAAAAAAAATTATTTATGTTCTTACCTCTGCCCTTCTGTATCTCTTTTTTGAAGTGCCTATACACAGGAGGCTTTGCCTGGAGGTTTTCCAGGGCTCTCCTCTTCCTGCCAAACAAGCTTAGGCAGGGCAGAGGGGTCTCAAAATCTTGAGGGCTTGGTTGTGAATTTGAACACTGAATAATTTATCTATTTTCATTCATAGCACATTTGCCTATTTTTCCTCTTATTGTGCAAAGACTATTTGCTTTTTAAAATGCAAAAGAATGTTTGGCATAGGTAAATAGCTGCAATTTCTCTATTTGATATATTTCATAATGTTGAAGTAAACTGAAAGGAGGCCATCTATTCCACTTGTCAACAGCATGGGGTTTGGAATCAGGCAGACTAATTCTATATTCCCTACTTATTGCTCATATGGCTGTGAGCAAGTTACTATACTTCTGATTTTTGTAAATCTCTAAAATTGAGTTAATGATGCTTATTTAATAGGTTTTCATTAAAAGTGTAATAAGTTATTGTATACAGTGTTTGATCCTCAAAAGACAGTCAATAAACAGGGTCTTCCTAGAACATTACTAATTAGGCCTTAGAGTTGAGATCTCTTGAGTCAAACTGTCTTTGATAAAATCTGGCCTTGATACTTAAGCAGCTGTGACCTTTGGTAAGTTATGTAACATCTCTGTGCTTCCATTTCTTCGTGTGCTAAGAGGGCTTTGTAATAGGATCTACTCTGTAAGTTCATGAGAAGATTAAATAAGTTAATATATAAAGCTCTTAGAACAGTACTAGACACATAGTGAACTCTTAATAAATGTTTTTAGTGAAATGGATTATACCAAAATTATCGTCAGTATGTGGTGCTCTCAAAGACATAATGGAAAACTGTAATGGAAGCGTAATTTTCATTCAAAGAAGTTTGTGCTAAACAGTAGGTGTGCTTGTTATTTGTCTCATTTTCCTGTTTTCACATTACTTTTGAACTCTGTTTCTACCTTTGTATATTGCTTTGAAATTTGATGATCAACATAAATTTAATGATCTTATAACTCTATGCAATACATCTTCCTCTGAGGCTGGGAGAGGTGGGGGGGTTTGAAATCCAGAGACAGACCTGTCTGTGATCTTAACAGCAAAGTAATGGATGTTCTGGTACTGTTATTTAGGGACTTTTGCCCTGAGTCTAGTGCTAGTCTAATAAGTTCACAGTGCTATGTAAAGTCTGAACATGTTATCAATCTGAGGGCTTAATATAAAGTATGAAGAGAGTTATCAAGAACTAAAACGCAACCATTCCTTAGCAAGGACTTTTCATTTGTTATGCAGGTTACACTATGCAGAAAATAACATATCTCATTTTCCAAGCAATTTAATAGCCTGCCAGTTATCATTTGGCAGGATCAAGCTATAAATCTGTTTTTATGCAATTTGAGGAAGGCTTATGGCATCCCATTACTTATTTCAATTTATTTATTTTTTTAGTTTCTAGTAATCTTTTTTTATTTTGTAGTTAACGAGCTGCCAAGCCCTTAGTTTTTATAGTAAAATCTGAGTGTATCATTTTACTTGTCGCATTTCCATGGATGCTTATTTGCGTTAGATTATAAAAGGTTATTATTGAATTTCAAATCAGTAGGGAGTCAGGTTCTATTAGTACCTGCCATAATCCTTGCCAGTGCATAATCCTCCAGGCTGTATATTATAAACACCAATGGCCTTTCTTGATTTAAAAGAGGCAGAGAAACATTGTTTTCATTTAGTTCTAAAACCATACCAAAACCCAAAAACAAAAACAAACATGCTCATAGAATTTCTAGGAGTTTTCAAGGGATATTGAAAAAATGA
>NW_007749165.1:5992-11183 GCF_000696425.1 Galeopterus variegatus | reverse complement strand
TCAACTCAATCCTTATCAAAGTACCAATGACATTCTTCACAGAAATAGAAAGAAAAAAAAAAGAAAACCTTAAAATTTGTATGGAACCACAAAAGACCCTGTATAGTTAAAGCAATCTTGAACATCAAAAACGAAAAAGCAAAGTTGTAGACATCACACTTCCTGACTTCAAAATTTGCTACAAAGTTATAATATAACTCTAACTTATACTATAAGTTAAACAGTCATTGAAATACATGTTTCATGCCAGTAACATGAAAATGAAACTCTATTTTCATGTTACTGGCATGAAAATAAACAAATAGACCAAAGGAACAGAAAAGAGAGTCCAGAAATAAAACCATGCACTTGCAGCCATCTGATTTTCAATGAAAGTGCTAAGAGTACACAATGGGAAAAGGACAGTCTCTTCAATAAATGCTGGGAAAGCTGGATATCCACATGCAGAAGAGTGAAACTAGACCTGTATCCTTCACCAAACATAAAAATCAACTCCAAAATGGATTAAAGACCTAAATTTTAAGAGGCAAAACTATAAAGCTACTATAAGAAAACATAGGGGAAATACCACGTGAAATTGGAGTGGGCAGTGCTTTTTTAAGCAAGACTACAAGGACACAGGCAACTAAAGCAAAAATAGACAAATGGGACTACATCAAATTGAAAGGCTTCTACACAGCAAGGGATGCTATAAACAAAATGAAGAAACAACCTACAGAATGTGAGAAAGTGTTTGCAAATTACACACATCAGAGAAAGGGCTAATGTCCAGAATATATAAACAACTCAAACATCTCAATAGCAAAAAAAAAAGTTAAAAACTGAGCAAAGGACCTAGACAGACATTTCTCAAAAGAAGACATGCAAATGGCCAAAAGCACATGAGAAAATCCTCAAAATCACTAATCATCAGGGAAATGCACATTAGAACCACACTGAGATATCATCTCACCCCAGTCAGAATGGCTATTATCAACAAGACAGAAAATAACAAATGCTGGTGAGGATGCAGAGAAAAGAGAACCCTCCTGCATTGTTGGTGGGAATGTAATTTGGTACAGCCAATGTGGAAAACAGTGTGGAGGTTCCTCTGAGAATTAAAAATAGATCTTCCTTACAACCCAGCAATACCACTACTGGGTATTTATGCCCGAAGAATATAAAATCAATATATCAAAAAGACACCTGCACTCCCATGTTCATTTCAACATTATTCACAATAGCCAAGAGATGGAGTTAACTTAAATGCCCATCAATGGATGACTGGATAAAAAAAAAGTGGCATACATACATAATGGAATACTATTCAGCTATAAAAAGAAGTGACATCATTTGCAGGAACATGGAAGGAACTGGAAACCATCATGTTAAGTGCAGTAAGTCAGGCACAGAAAGACAAATACCACATGATCTCACTCATATGTGGAATCGAAAACAAACACACCATCAGAAAAGTGGTTCTCATAGAAGTAGAGAGTAGAATAATGATTACTGGAGTCCAGGAGGGGAGGTGGGGGAGGAGAAGTGGTGGACTAATGGGTACAAAACTATGCTGTCTGCCCTAAGTGCAGTATATGCACGTATTGAAAGAACATGCTGTGCCCCACAAATATGTGCAAGTAAATGTTAAAATTAAAAATAAATACTCTGTGACAGTGTCTATCTCTCTCTGAGTAGATCTCACCTCTATGGTCCAGGCTTACATAGCTTCTCCTTTCACTACAGATCATCGAGAGGTTAGGACACCTCCACACTCTCACAGCTGACGAGCTGTGGCTCGTCCAATGTCTGGCTGGTGTCCTGTGCAGCACCTGCTGCCCAGCTGTCCCAGGGCACCTCCCTCCTCTATCATCGATGGTGGCCGTAAGGTATCTCTGAAGTGATGCTCACCTGATGGTCTGTACATGTTGACGAAGATGCACTATTGACATGACTAGGCAGCTTTCAAAGCATGTGCTCAGTTGTTTAATGTTTACTCATGTTATGAATTTTTTTCAGCACCTGCTGCATTGTGACAGTGTCAAAAGCCTTACCTCCACCTTTACCTCTCTTGCTAGCTCCCTCTATATTTCTGTCTCCTACCTTGAATTTACTGCTGTGGCCTCTCTAGGATACACTGTAGATCAAGAATAGATACCAATACCTGTCTCTGACAGTGGGTCCTAGCTTTGAGAACCTGAACCAATATAATTTACTGTCTCTGCATAAAGCAATTCTGGGCTAACCATACATTCATGCTCTTGTAATAAACAATTCTGGGGTGGACACCACTTCCTGACTTTGTGTTAAGCACTTCTGTGATCAGGCAAATATAACTTAGCTACGTGTTCCAGGAAATGCTACTCCTGGAAGAAAAGACTTGGAAGTAACTGCAATAGCTCATGTACCAAAACTAAAACCTTGTTCATCAGCACACATTCCAACCACAACCATCCTCTCCCCACCAACCTAAATTGTTGTCATAAACTCTCTAAAACCTGAATTGGTTCTCACCTTGGATAATCTACTTTTAAATCATCTGGCCCAGGTCCTAAATATCGTATCATGATTTTCCCCTTTTGAGATACCACTAAGACTCTGTCAAGATTTGAGTTTCCCTTACAGAAATAAGTTTAATAAATGTGGCTTTACTGGCTTTTCTTGATCAGTTTCATGGTGGTCTCTTTGAGGAAGTCAATAACAAACACCTTCCCTGGGCTTTCTCCCTTGGGATCATCTTTCTTATCTTGCCACTGGAATTAATATTCTTGGCTTTATCTTGTTCTCCTTGGTGACAGATTCTTTTTTTATCCTTCCATTTTAGATAAATAAATGAGTGTTTTTAACCTTTAACCACCTGCTACCATTCTAACACAGGCCCGTGTGACCCCTCTCTCAGACAGCTGGAATCACCTCTGTGTGTCCTGCCTGCAGCCTCTCACAGGCATGCCCGCTGGATATACACCTTCCTGACTCTAGCAAACTTGGATGTTTGCTCAGAAAATCCAAGTTAACCCCAGATCGCCTGTTTATTTAAATATAAATTCTCCTTTCTGGCTCTTAAACTCTGCCTACTTACCCCACCTATATCATTGCAACCTACATTTTTAGAAACTCTATCCAGCATGGTATAGAGTGTGGGACCTAGTAAATATTATTAATAAATGAGTGTTGAATTAATAAATTCCTTGAAGTCCACCTCATATGCATGCTAGATAAAACCTTTCCAGATTTTTCTAAGGATCTTCAAAGTAATGCTTGTTTGTACTTTTAGCTGATTGAATGCTATTTATATTACAATAGTGTGTGTCTTTGTCTCATTCTGTATGCCTCCAGTTGACTCTAACTAACTTAAGAAATAGGTTATATCCAAGTCATAATCTCTTAGAGCAATCCATCATAGTGGTGCTACAAAAACAAACAAACAAAAAAAAAAAAAAAAGAAAAAGATCAGAAACAATTTGTTGAGTAAGAAGAAGTTGTGGGCTATAAAATGTAGGATTTTTTTCCCATAATAATTTCTTATTTTCCATGTTTCTGATTAATTTTTAGTGATCACTAGTCTAGTGGTAGGTGTTGCTTTATTATATTTTTTAAAATAATAATATTACTTTATGGATCAGTTTTTCCATNTCCGAACCCTCGGCGGGAGCGTCGCCGCACTCCCAAGCGGCGCACTGTAGCAGTGCGCCACACGGCCGGCCCTACTACTGAAACTTTCAAGTAAAGTTTTCATTTCAGTTCTTCTATTTTTCAGCTCCCAGCATTTCTGTTCAGTGCCTTTCATAATATTTTCATTATGTTCATGCATTGTCTTCCTGATTTCTTTAGTTATTTCCTCACGTCTTCTGTTAACCCCTTGAGCATATTTAAGACATTTTTTTTTTAAGTATTTGTCTTGTAAGTTTGATGTCTGAGTTTCCTGAAGGATGATGTTTGTCAATTTATTTGTTTCTTCTGAATAGCTGATATTTTCCCTGTTTCTTTATATGCTTTGTAATTATTTTTTTGTTGAAAATTGAGCATTTGAAAACATGACCGTCTCTCCCAGTTGCTGCATGCTGACTCTGTGATAGCAGTACTTCACCAGTTAGCTGGACTTTCTCTGAGTCTAGGGATCAGCTGGAGGTAAAATCTGAAAGTCTTTTTGGAACATTTTTATATTTTGCCTGAGCCTGTGTGAGGCTATCTCAGTTCTCTCATACATATTGCTGCTTTCGAATGTGTTATTTTCCCAAAGAATCTCACCCAGCTTCTTCTTGATTTTGGGTGTTCTCTTGTTTGTATCCACCAGTAATCTCTTACCCCAAATCTAAATCTCTCTGCAGGTTTTATGAGTAGTGCTTACCTCTTCTCCTGACTGAGATCTTAGGCAAAATATACCAGTTCTTTAGTTCTTTAGGTAGCCCCCAGACAGGTTAAAATGTTAGAAATAAGGCCTGTTTTGCCACCATCTCCAGATCAAGACCACTAGAACAGGGGAGGGACTAGAACAAGTAAAACACCACAGAATTCTACCTACCATATTGAAGGTAGCTTTTTAAAAATTAAATATTCACTTGGTTTCTATAAATGTTTGACCACTTTCCCAGCTCCTATTTATTAGCTGAACCATTCTCTAGCTGATTTCTTTCCATGTTTTCATGGGGGAATGAGAGCTTCAGACCTCTCATATGTATTTGTTAATGCCACTTTTAGGCAGGAGTAGTTTTTGAGGCCAGGGTTTTTACAAGTTCCTAATAGTTTTATCAGTCTCTCTGGCAAACTAGACTAGGGGCCATATGGTTTATTTTACTGCTCTCATTGAGCTACCACTCTCCTCTTTATTTACCAGCGAAATTTCCATTGTTTTCTAAAGTAACCCTAAGCTTGAACTTCCCTACACTCTGTTTCAAATCAAGTCAGTTCTTTTAGGGAGACCATTTGTGTTCTTATGAATGTCTCTCCCCCTGTGAGCCACTATGTTGGGTGCTGGGTGGAAGTAAATGGACCTTAGTTCTTTTGGCTTGTCTCTCATGGCATCGGAACTCTGCCCTACAAGTGTGCCAAGGAAAGAGCTACCAAGACCCCGTTATTTGTACCTGCTGTGCCCGGAGTAGAGCCTCCACCCTGTGGGTGGGCTGGGTGGAGAAGAGAACCCCCAGCCTCTGAGCCGCAATCACCAGGAATGTGGCCTCTGAAACTCAGAGTTTGAAGGGATAAGAAATGTTGG
>NW_007749165.1:2538-4622 GCF_000696425.1 Galeopterus variegatus | reverse complement strand
AGCCCACTCTTCCTGGTGGGATTCCATAGCTCTTAATGCAAGCTGAGCAAAGAGGGATCTTTATCTTACTGGTCCCAGGCACAGCTTGTGGATCATACTGACAGATGTGGAGCATCTGTCAAGCTGAACAGAGAGAGTCAGTGAGGGAGAAAGTCCTGGCTCAGGTAGAACAGACTCTTGCTCTTCTTACTCCGCTGTAGTAGGTTTTCTCCAATAAATGTTTCCTCATTTGCTTTCTGACCTTAGGACAATTCAAAAGACTTTAAACATTTGCTTTGAAAAAATAATTTTCAGCAGTTATGATTGTTTCCATGTTAAACGATCCACAGAGCTCCTCATGCCATCCTTCCATAACTCTAACTTCTCTTTCTTCTTNGTAGCAGCTTTTCTATATGCCTCGTTCTGCTTCTGTGGCTGATTATCCACTTACAGTGGTGGAGAATAATGGCCGGGTAAACTACTTCTATAAAACAGGTATTAGAACAGTTCCGAGTACTAGCAGCCATCTGCCAGCATTAAAATCTTTTCATTAATTCCTATCAGACTTTTTCCAGTCCATAAAATAGCTAGACTAGAGATAGATCAGGTAGGTTACAGGAAAACCTTGTCTGGGAGAAGCCAGGTGTCAGTGTTCAGGAAGGAATCCAGGGATTCTCTCATATTTAGCTCTGCGAAAAGTGGGAGAATCAAGCTGAAGATTCCTTCAAGGTCATTCTGTTTTAGAAATGAGGGGGTCAGAACAAAGGGGCTGACATTAGTGTTTGGTTGTTATAATTATCATTTTCTTTTGTTAATTTCCAGCTGGCTGTGTTATTCTAGTAACTATGGTATTTTTCCTATTGGGCTTTATGAGAGTTTATTTTGGTAAATAGTTCACAATCCCTTTAAAGGACAGGCGAATTCACTTTGTGTTGGTACATTAATAGCCAACATCTTGAGCTTATTGTTTTATTTAGATATTCTATTCCTATTTTTTGTTTTAAATGATTGTTTGTCCCCTGCTGAAAAAATTATTTTTTAAAAAACCTAGAAATACTATTTTTCTGAATTTTTTTCTGTAAATTGCTTCTATATTATACGTTTTGTGTCCTTGTTACTCAAGGTATCAGTACAAGGAAATTCATGGCTGTCATATCTGTAGTTGTGGATTATACACTATACAATAAAACATAACTCTTTATGTTTAGTTATTTTATTTCCAGTTCTATTTTATCTGTTTTTAAGAGTAAAAGCATAATTTTTCTTCTTGTGTTCTTCTATTTTTTTACTTCATTCACATGATACAATTATGTCTATCGTATTTATTCTAACTTTCCAATTTTTGTCTCTGCTTTTGATGTGTTATGTTTTGAAAGCATGTCTCAGTTTTGTTCATTGAGTTCATTTATTTTTTTCTTATTTAGCAACATTTATATAATTTAAGTGTTTCTTCTTTCTTGCTATTTGCTTAGTTTTCTATCTCTTGCTAGTGAAATAGGTTGTTTGCTTTTTATTCCTCTAGCAAGTTTCAGAAGTATAGATAATTTTCCTTTATGATTAACTGATTTTTAAATTATACACTATATATTCATCTTTCAAGTACTATGGAACAGTGAAATTGTGTCACAGAATTCCCCCTTCCTCCTCTTCATCCCAAACAATCACTAAGAAATTAAACATAAAATAAATTTTGGGACCACTATAATTAAAGAATGGGATACAATCTAATGTTCTAGTGCCATATACTTCAAAAGAAAAAGGAAAAATCAAATAAATATCTTGCTATGAGCTGACAGAGCTGAGGTCCTTAACCACACAGGTCCTGGAAATCCTCATGCGTATCCCCACCTTGTGCCTGTTTTGACTGCTGTAATAGAGAGGGTTGCTGAGGAAAAGCACGTGAAATGGATGAAAAACAGTTTGCTGAGTAGGGACATACCCTGAGCAGGTGGCATGAGTCTGGTTACAGAACATTTCACGGAATCTCAAAGAGCCAGAAATACAATATTATATTTAGTTTGTCAAGTTTTTCAACATGCCTTTCTCTCTGTAAGTGTAATTTTGATTTTTTTTTTTTTTTTTTTTGGCCTTGGATCACCAACAAA
>NW_007749165.1:505-707 GCF_000696425.1 Galeopterus variegatus | reverse complement strand
TTTTTTTGGCTCAGGATTGCTTTGGCTATTTGGGTTCTTTTGTTGTTCTATATGAATATTAGGATTTTTTTCTTCTGTTCCTGTGAAAAATGTCATTTGTATTTTGATGGGGATTGCATTGAATCTATAGATCACTTTGGGTAGTCTGGACATTTTCACAATGTTAATTATTCCAATCCAATAGGATAGAATGTCTTTCCAT
>NW_007749165.1:0-342 GCF_000696425.1 Galeopterus variegatus | reverse complement strand
GGGCCATATGGTTTATTTTACTGCTCTCATTGAGCTACCACTCTCCTCTTTATTTACCAGCAAAATTTCCATTGTTTTCTAAAGTAACCCTAAGCTTGAACTTCCCTACACTCTGTTTCAAATCAAGTCAGTTCTATTAGGGAGACCATTGTGTTCTTATGAATGTCTCTCCCACTGTGAGCAACTATGTTGGGTGCTGGGAGGAGGTAAATGGACCTTAGTTCTTTTGGCTTGTCTCTCATGGCATCGGAACTCTGCCCTACAAGTGTGCCAAGGAAAGGGCTACCAAGACCCCGTTATTTGTACCTGCTGTGCCCGGAGTAGAGCCTCCACCCTGTGGGT
>NW_007749164.1:7906-11184 GCF_000696425.1 Galeopterus variegatus | reverse complement strand
TTTTTTTTTTTTTTTTCTTTTTTCGTCTTAAACAATATAAATTTATTTTGTACAATTCTGGAGGCTTGGAAATCCGAGATCACGGTGCCAACAGGACTAACTTCTGGTGACAGCCCTCTTCCTGGTTTGCAGATTGCCATCTGCTTGCTATGTCTTCACATAGCAGACATCAGAAAGAGACAAAAGTGTTTTGTTTTTATCTATTTCTTTTATTGTTTGTGCTTTAGATGTCATGTCTAAGAAACAATTATCCAACCCAATGTTAAACGATTTACCCCTACATTTTCTTCTAAGCACCTCTATATCTAACTTCCAAGTAATTGTAACTGTGAGGGCATTTGGATCTCTTTGGTAATTGTCCATTTGTCCATTTGGTCATTCTCTTATTATACAATTACTGGGTGGCATATGTAATGACAAGGAATAAGATTATGAACATATAAAGCTCCCAATGCCAAGCCTTCACCTAGCGGGAAATAGAGAAGTAAGTAGTCAGTAGATTATTACAAAAATCTACATTAAGTTTCAAGCCTGGAGTTCAGTGGGACCTGCTAAGAAGGCATCTGACCTAGTGGAAAGACTATCTCAGAGCCGTGGTGTCTAATCTGAGAATAGTCGGTTAGGCACAGTTAGTGGGCAGCGTGTGGATGGTGTGGGAAGAGGTGACAGCGTGAACTCCAGCCTGCAGGAGAATGTGGCTCATCCCTGGAGCTACACCTGTGACCAGGCACTTTGTAAGCACTGGGGTTGTAGGCAGAGTAAACAAGCTAGAAATGGCAGTGTCGCCTAGGCACCTTACCCGCCTTTGTAAATCTAGAAAAACTCTACCCTAGACAGCTCGCATTCTGGAGGGTAGGAGATAGACCTGCAGGTGAATTTGGAGATTTCCAATACTAATAAGTACTAGGAAGAAACCAGATGGGGCAATGGGATACAGAGTGATGGGGGGGTGGGGAGGATGGGGCTGCTTTGGATGAGGTGGCCATGGAAGGCCTCTCCGAGGAGGTGACTCGAGTTTATTCCTGTGGGAGGAGCAGGAGCTGGCACATGCAGAACTGGGAAAGAAGATGGCCGAAGGAAGGACTGTGAGGCATGAGCTTTGAAAGGTGGGCAGGGTGAAATCAGTGAAGGCCCTGTTAGCTCCATGTGGGAGTGCTTTGTCCTGCTGAACCTGCAGCTGGTATCACCCCAAAAGTGGTGGCAGGGGAGTTCCCACAGGGAATGCCCTAAACCATCCCGAGATGGGGCTGGTTACGATTCCAAAGAAAAAAGCACTAAATGCCAGCGTGATCAGTCCAAAGCATTTATTTATTAGGGCAAGTTCCGTGCAGAGTGCTGCAGCTTCATCCTTGTGAAGGACAGCAAGGGAAAGGGGTGTTCTATCTAGGTATGTCTGCAGTGGTGGGCAGGGGTTGTGTGTCAGGGTATGGAGTTGATATGAGCATTTAAGGAATTTGACTCAGGGTCAAGGCTAGTTTCTTTCAGTGTTTTGGACAACAACAACCTAGATACCTTTATCAAGGCCCCAGTTTGGGTTCAGAAGCCCACAGTTGGGTGGTTAGAGAGCTGTCAGGGCACTCTGATTTTTGTTTAGGACACGGGGATACTGGGGGTTCCTACAGGGAGGCTGTGCTTTGTACATTGAATAGTGAGCAGGGGATCGTGTGATCCTTTTAGAGAGAACACAGGATTTAGAGGATGGAGGATATATTGGAAGAAGCAAGACGAGACAGAGAGAAAAGAGGGAATATATTCATGCATATCACCAAAGGTTGAGTAGCATAACGATAGCTAACACTTGCTAGGTCCTTACTACCTGCCAGTCCCTGTTCTAACTTCATGTATTTCATATATGAAGTCAAAAGTGCTTCATATATTTTAGCTCAATCAATCTGAAAATAGCTATAAGGTAGGAGCTATTGTTATAAAGCTTATCTTATAGATTTGGAAACTGAAACTCAGAGGTATAAAGAAGCTTGTCCAAGGCTCAACAGTAGTTTGTGACACCCAAGATAAGAAGAAGCCAGGCAATTTGACTTCTGAGAACCAGCTAACTAACCAGTTGGCTAAGCTGCATCTCAGGACTTGCCATGGACCGGGTGTGTGGGATGTGGGACGTGTGTGGGGAGAAGCCCAGGTGATGCTGCCATGTCTACTTGTGAGGCTGGGTGAAAGGTGCACTTTAGCCCAGGCGGGATTCAGGAGGAAAACCACGTACGGTGCTAAGAGAGGGCAAAATGATTTCTGTTTTGGAAATTAATTGAGCCATTCATCAATGAAGTCACTGAGAATAAAAGTGAACCCCTCCTTAATATGCCAGGTGGTGTCCTGGAGGTCTAGGATACCGCAGTGAATGACACGCAAAGTCTCTGTCCCCACAGAGCTTACATTCGAGAGGACAGACGGGTACTAAACAAACACTCCACCAATAATTAGGAACTAGGTGTGTTAGGAGCATTGCAATTGGGGCCTTCTTGATTCTAAGGGACCCGTGGGGCATGAAAAGGAACCATCTGGTTGGCAGTAGGATTTATAAGTTAAAGCTCAGTAGAAACATTCTGGCTTACATAGAGGTTTCAAGGAAGATGGTCTGGGTAAAGTTGTCAAGGGCTTGTACTGTGGTTTGGTGGACCTTAGAGGAGAAGGACACTGACAGGAACTACAGTCTGGTGGTCCCAAATTCTCGTGATGGTACCAAAAGTGGAACATTATTAGAGCCCCTGTGAGCATTCCACCTGACAGGGTGATGCAAGCTGCTGGTGGTTAGCCTGCCTTTGGTGGCCAAGTGTCAGCAAACTGCTGGGGTCTCAGTGGTCACCTGGGCTGGGGGCCCCGTGCATCCTCTGATTAAGCATTTTCATATTCCTCTGAGGGAATATGATATGAGGGAAGCTAATGAGGCACACTAACCATTTCGACACTGCAGACACCTCATATTGCCCTAAAGAGGAGGTAAATTTCTTTCTGGATTTACTATCCTTTCTACAGAGATCCTTTAAGTAGATCAGAAGGAGACAGACATGGAAGAGGGAAGCCCCGTCCGAACGTCTGCAGCATTTTTCTCGTAGAGCCTGCTCCTCTTTCCCCACACTGCCCAACCTCTGCTCTGTAACCGGGTTATACCTTCTGGAATTACAACTTTGATCTGCTGCTAGCTGAGCCTCCAAACTTTGTCTGGCTCTCTTTCTCTTGGAGAACGAAAGTCGCAGTTCTTAAGAATTCACGCACTCTGGGCTGGCCTGCCCTTGGGACTTAATCTCTCTTTTTTCTTTTTATGC
>NW_007749164.1:1653-3977 GCF_000696425.1 Galeopterus variegatus | reverse complement strand
TTTAATCCAGGTCGACCAGTTGTCCATTATTTTACATACTGGATTTTTATCTATTTGAATTAAAGGTTCCGTGGCTTAAAAAATGATGATCTTAAGAAACTACAGTCTGATGTATTTAAAAATATATTTTCTCTAGAGTCCTGTCCTCTCTCCTGACCTTTAGTGTTGACAACTCCATAGAAGGTCTCTAAGCCTGCATTGTATTTCCCTACTAATGAATTACCTTTCTCGAATTCCTGAATCCCGTGAGACTGTTGTCCGAATTCAGTAGGGCAATGAATATAAAAGCTTTTTTTAAAAAAAATGTGTCTTTTCCACGATAATTATGACAACACTAGTATTAATCTATACATAATCCAGCTCAACAAACACAAAATCATGATCTGCCCACTCCCCGCACCTGAGCTCCACCTGGCTGTGCCACTGCCGTCTGTTAGTTGTTCCTGCAGAACCGAGAGTTCATCTTTGGCATGTCCCTTTCCTTTACTTGTATCTAACCACACCACGCCCTGGCTTGGCCCGTCTCCCCTGCCCCCTAGAGCTTTTGTGACTTTCCCCCAGCACAGTGGCAGGTTTTTTTTTCCAGGCTAGTCTTTTCCTTTCTGCTCTGCTCACCTCTCCATCCCCAAATCTGTTCTCAGTCGTCAACAAGAGCCAGCTTTCCTAGAGCCAAGCCCAGTCATGTCACTCCTTTCCGCTGGGTAAAACCTTCCGTGATTTCCCACTGCTCCTAAGGTAGAGACCAGAGTCCTTATCAGAGTGGCATCTTCCCGCCCACGCCAGCTCCTGCCTCCTGCCAGCTTCATATGGCCACCGGGTTGCTCACCAGTCCTTCAGATTTCCTTCCTTCCCACAGGGGCCTGTGCACAGGGTATTCTTTTGTCTGCTGAACTCTGTTCCCTCGCTGCCTTTCTCTCCCCCATTGCTAATTCATTCCGCTCAAGTTACATAGTCTGATTAAGAAGTCTTCTATATTCAGGCTCTCGACTCTACTTCCAGTCTCATCCCTTGTCTTTCCTGCAGAATTTCCCTATCAGCCAAGTAATAGAGAACACCTCTGGTTCTCTTAGCCCTCTCTTCTATGGTTGGGTCTTTGCTAATGCTGTTCCCTCTGTCTGACATGCCCTTCCACCTATCTTGTCACAGCTCTTACTCATCCTTCAGCTGCACTGCCCCCTTTCTCTTAGAACCTTCCCTTCCCCCAGCTCAGTGGCAGGTTTTTTTTTCCAGGCTAGTCTTTTCCTTTCTGCTCTGCTCACCTCTCCATCCCCAAATCTGTTCTCAGTCGTCAACAAGAGCCAGCTTTCCTAGAGCCAAGCCCAGTCATGTCACTCCTTTCCGCTGGGTAAAACCTTCCGTGATTTCCCACTGCTCCTAAGGTAGAGACCAGAGTCCTTATCAGAGTGGCATCTTCCCGCCCACGCCAGCTCCTGCCAGCTTCATATGGCCACCGGGTTGCTCACCAGTCCTTCAGATTTCCTTCCTTCCCACAGGGGCCTGTGCACAGGGTATTCTTTTGTCTGCTGAACTCTGTTCCCTCGCTGCCTTTCTCTCCCCCATTGCTAATTCATTCCGCTCAAGTTACATTTATGTGGGGAAACCTTCCCTGTCTTCATCATCTATAGGGGCTCCTCTGTTATATGTTCCCATAGGATCACATACCTGTCTTCAGTAGATTCATCACTGAGTGTAATCTTTCATGATCTGCAGGATGAGCTGGTAAGTATCTGTCTCTCCCCTGTAACTTCCGTAAGCTCTAAAACCAGGATCATGTCTGTTTTTCACCATGTTCATATCCCTAATGCCTGGTGTGATGCTTGGCCTGTGAAAGTGTTCGCTAAATGAGGGATACACAATGAATTCAGAACTGAATAAGAATAATAAAGCCAATAGCAGGGGGTTTCTTCATCACTGACGAGGGTCACCACATTTCTGAGGCCTGTTGTGCCTCTGCTTAGGTGGCAGCCAGGAGTTTGCCTACCAGTGACCCTGCAGTGGCATAAATAAGGCAGCTCCATCTGCACCAGCCGAAGTCCCAAGAGCAGCCCTGGGACAAGTGAGTGAGTGTCTTTCTATGACAGGTACACCAGGCAGGGAACACGTTAAAACACCACCTAGCAGATGACTTTAGAGAAGAAAGAAGACAGAGAGAAATGGACTCCCACTGTGTTCTGCAGTTGTACAGGAAGCATGTCAGATGGTACCCTCTGCAGACGCATGTGACGGCCTTTCCTGATACGGCTCCCTGTCCTGATATGGCTCCAAGAAATCGCTTTGTACAGCTATTGGAAATGGCATTTCTCAGAAATGTTCCTGTGGGCCCC
>NW_007749164.1:0-580 GCF_000696425.1 Galeopterus variegatus | reverse complement strand
TCTCATGGAACACTCACAGCAACTCCATGGAGTAGATCCTGTTGTCATCCCCATTATGCAGGTAAGGAAACTAAGGCTGAGGAAGGTTGAATAACTAACTCCAGATGATCACACAGCTGGTACATGGCAGAGCCAGGATTAAAACCTGGAACCGTCTGACTTGGTAATCCGTGTTCTGTAATTGTGTCTAGACAAGGGTCCTCCAGTGGTGGACCAGCTCTCAGTGATGTTCCTTTTCTGGCTGTTCCTGAAGAGCAAATACATAAAGCATGAACCGTCCAGTTAAAGTCCTGCTGGGAATGTGGAGCTTCCTGCTAGGGATACAAGTGAACCATTCTAAGGGTGCTGTGAGGTTTGGGACGGCCCCGCTACTGCCATCCAAGGATCATGTTCTACACAAAGTGGTCATCATTCTAGACAGTTTGCTTTAAATCAGCAAAACATTTCATGCCAATTTTCAGGCAAGGCCCTGAATGTCTACCAGCCTTTGATCTTGCCCCTGTTGGCCCAGAAAGTCACCCCTGTGCCACCACGAGGGTGCGGATGATCCCAAGCTCAGAAAGGAACACGGCTGGAGCAG
>NW_007749163.1:9533-11184 GCF_000696425.1 Galeopterus variegatus | reverse complement strand
TTTTTTCTGGGTCTAAAACAATAGAAAGAGGAAAACAATTTTAACATGTAACTTCTCTATTATTAATTTCCAAGTAAATTTCCAAATATGTTGACTGAAAATCTATCTGATATGTCTTTCCATCTTTCCTGGTCTTTCTTAGTGAATGTTAAAACAGATATTTCAAATCTCTTTTTCTCTTCTCTGGGACAACATCTCTACCTCAATTACTTTTTATAAGCTAGTCATTTTTCTGATTCTATTGCACATTTTATAGTAGCTTTTCTTCTATGTTCAAAATAGATTCTAAACATGACAAGATACGGAATGCCATGACTAAACCTCTAGTTTCTTTAATATAACTTTTCTTTAGAAATTTGAGATTATTATGTCTATCTTGACAGAGTTAAGCAGAGCTGCAAATATATTTAAAGTATTGGAGAATGGGAACTGCATTTTCTTGAAACATTTGCAGAATTACTACATTATCAGTTTTTGAATGATTTGATGAATTTTTCCCTTGATTGATAAAATTTAAATGAGATACCTCTTTCAAAATTTATTCAAAAGGGATCAAAGCATTCCAAGTCAGGGTCACATTAAGAAGTGATTGTAATGTTCCCATTCCAATAGGATTTGAATTAGGAAAAGCATTTATGTGTCAAAAAGAAGTTGTTAATCAAAAGATGAGATTACTTAACCAAAATTCTATATGGCAAATAAACGATTAAGTAAAATCCAGAACAGTTATCTCAAGCACTTCTCCACCATAAGTAGGCTTTGAACAAAGGCCTTCAAAAAACATGGTCCTGGTGGCAAGTCCATCTGTTTTTGGAGATGTATGCAAAAGATTCCATGAAAGAACTTTGCAAATCCCAATGTAATTTTTATGAAAGGAATGCAACAGGATTTTTTAGTTGATACCTTAAACCTAAATTTACTTTCTGTATTCCATAGCTATAGCCTCTATACAACTTTCCATTTTTGATTTAGCTTCCCCTATGGGATTGCCTAGATCAAATAACACTGGTCATGTGGCATTATGATTAATTAAAATCATTCTCATAAGCCTGTTTTATATGAGTCCACTAAACGAAGAGAAATCTGTTTTTACTGTGCAGACCAAATCAGATTTTAAGCTTATAAAGAAGAAGGCTATATTCTGAACTGTGGCAAATTCACCAAACCAATGTTAGGACACAACCTGTGCCTAACCTTTTTTTCTCTCTCTCTTATTCATGATCTCATTTCCTCAAATTTTACAGTATCTAGTTGATAAACCTTATTATACTGAATTGAAATAGTACTGAGGAATATCTCCTTTGGTTGGCAATTCAGCCAGTCCTTTAGGAAGCCCCATGAGCTCTATAAAGGGAACCCAAAGATCATAACTTTATCTGTAATATAGGTTAGAATTACCTAAATATATTGACTAAAGTAGAGATTATCCGCAATTTTTCTCCCTATTTGTAGTATTATGAATTCATATAGTTTATCTTTGCGATATTGCCATTTTGCCATTCATATACGCTATTTCTGCAGTCATGTCTATTTGATGATATTAAAATGGAACAGCCAAAGAATCATAGATAGCTGGAGAAAATAGTAACCTAAGGGCCGGCCCGGTGGCGCACTGCTACAGTGCGCCGCTTGGGAGTGCAGAGGCGCTCCC
>NW_007749163.1:0-6937 GCF_000696425.1 Galeopterus variegatus | reverse complement strand
AATGTAAAAGGCTTACATACTGAGAGAATATCATGAGTTCTCAGAATTTATGGCAAACAGAAAAAACAGGTACCAACGAAGATTCAGAAGCAACTTTTCTAGACAACAATTTGGTTAAAGCAGCCCAGAGGCAACATGACTTCTAAAGTAAATATGACCTTCTATAAGAACAACAAGGCAATCATCACAATAATGAGTTAATTTTAACAATATTTAACCATATTTGAGGTTCTAAGTAGTCCGCTTGAGTTATTTCATTTAATTCTTTAAAGAATTTATGAAAAACTTATCCCATTTAATAAGTTCTCTGTGTTCTCAGAAAACAAGTTTCACCCTCTTGGGAGAGAACATTATTCCCAATTCAATTATGGCTTCATCTCTGTCTGGGCTTGGCAAGAGAGTGGTAGAAACTGAACCTCCTGGCTTCTATTATGTAAGACAGGTCTCATGTCCCACCCGAATAGAATATGGGAATACTACTAGAAAGGAGTTCTTAAAGTATGATGAGAAACAAAACAAATATATGTTTACTATAATTATCTTCCAAATTCTTCTATAGTTTTTATTTCTGAATCTGTTGATCAGAAAATAGAGGAAGTATTTCAGTTAACTTTATGCGCTACTAACTATATTAATAAATATTTATAGAGTAATATATGAGGAAGAAAGAAAAACAGGAATCCAGGATCACAAAGTACCTAATATTTGTACTGGGCACTTAAAGCTATTTCCTTCAGGCCCAACAATCTCCTTCTAACGCAGATTTTATTTTTCAGCATTTGTTGATAGTAAACTTGATTAGCAATACATAGTGAAATTAATTTTATTGCCCAAAGTCACAGCTATGGAGCAGAGTTTTGAACCCAGAAGGTCTGCATGAAGAAGTATGACGCATGATTTATTACTTCTAAGACTAAAATTCTTTTGGAAATAGCAAGATAAACACACATTCAATAAAATCATGACACTAGTATTTTTCATGATTTGTGGTCCTTCATTCACAATAAATAGACTCTTGTTTTACATAACTTCCCTTATTTTTGTCCCAACTTCTCAAATTATAAACAGAATTAATATTTGCAACCTTTCTTAGAGAATGATACAGGCATGTTATCCGGACCCCACCAGTCAGATTCAAGCAAGAGAGACTTTTGATTTGTTTCTGGGGTATGTCCAGGGCAGGTTCTGTGGATTGAATGTCTCTCAAAAATTCATTAAAACTTGACCCCTAAAAAACAAAGCATAACAAAGCAAAAACAAACAAACAAACAAAAACCTGACCCCCACTGTAATAGTGCTAAGGGTGGAAAATCTGGTTATGGTATTTGAAAGATGGAGCCTTTAAGCAGTGATTAGATTTTGAGGATTAGATTGTGAATGGATGGATTCATTCAAGGAGAAATGTGCTTGGTTCTGATGTCTTCATAAGGAGGGCAAGTGAGAAGTTTAGCTCTCTCTTATTCAGGTCATTCTAGCCATGTGATACCTTGTCACTATAGAGAGTCACCAACAAGAAGGCCCTCACCAGATATGTTCCATGGACCTTGGACTTTCCAGCCTTCAAACTATAAGAGATACACTTTTTTTTTTTTACTTTACACATTACCCAGTTTTATACATTCATACTTTATATATTATAACCCAGTTATAAGCAACAGAAACAGAGTGATACAGCAGTCCGAGTTGTCTTTACCAGAACAGTCTCACAGTTTTCAGTGCATTGTTCCTGCCAGCATAGACTTCAAAAACTGATACTTTGGCCTTCCAATATTCTGTTATCTTTCTGACTGCCTATCTATCTATCCATAATGGTACTTCAAAAAGTTCATGGAGAGATTTGAATGATTTTTATTTTATTTTATTTTATTTTAACTTCTCAATATACATTGTAGTTGATTTTCTTATCCCTTTACCCATTCCTCTTTCCCCCTTCCTCTTTCCTTTTCCCACTTACTACATCATATCTGTTCACTTGTCTTAACAAGTTCAAGGAATTGTTGTGATTATTGTTTCTTCTCCCCACCGCTTTATTTGTTTGTATATTTATTTATTTTTAACTCCCACAAATAAGTGAGATCATGTGGTATTTCTCTCTCTGTGCCTGACCTGTTTCACTTAATATAATTCTAAATCCATCCATGTTATTGCAAACAGTAGTATTTCATTCTTTTTCATAGCAGAGTAGTATTCCATTGGCTATTGTAAATAGTGCTACAATAAACATGGGAGTATAGGTATCCCTTTGGTATGATAATTTCCATTCCTCTGGGTATATTCCCAGCAGTGGGATAGCTGGGTCATATGGTAGATCTATCTGTAATTGTTTGAGGAACCTCCATACCATTTTCCAAACAAGAAAGTTAGCCCATTTACAATAGCCACCAAAAAAATAAAATACTTAGGAATAAAATTAACCAATGATGTGAAAAATCTCTATGAAGAGAACTACAAACCAATGAAAAATTACAGAGGACACAAAATGGAAAGATATCCCATGCTCTTGGACTGGAAGAATTAACATTGTGAAAATATCCATATTACCCAAAGTGATCTACAGATTCAATGCAATCCCCATCAAAATTCTAATGACATTTTTCTCAGAAATGGAAAAAACTATCCAGACATTTATGTGGAATAACAAAAGACCATAAATAGCCAAAGCAATCCAGAGCAAAACAAACAAACAAACAAAAAAAAAAAAAACTTTACAAGAAAAAAACAAATAACCCAATTAAAAAATGGGCAAAGGAGCAGAATAGGCATTTCTCAAAGGAAGATATATGATTGGCCAACAGACACATGAGAAAATGTTCAACATCACTCAGCATTTGGGAAATGCAAATCATAACCACTTTGAGATACCATCTCACTCCAGTTAGGATGGTGAATATTCAAAGGACCGGGAATGATAACTGCCGGCAAGGTTGCAAGAGAAAAAGGAACTCTCACACATTTTTGGTAGGACTGCAAAATGGAGATTTGTATGATCTTTTAATTCTACTTTCCAAGGAAATGTTTGAAGTACCCTCTATCTATATCAAGTGCTTAAACTAGATAAAATTGATTGTATTATTTGCCATTAAGAAGTGGAGTTAGTCAAAGGAAAGCATATAATAAGTGCTGAACTTTACGATACACAATATTAAGATCAAACTAAACACAATATTCTCATAAGACAAAGTCTAATCCAGAGCAAGGCACTAACTCTCTTCAATTCTATAAAGGCTGATAGAGGTGAGGAAGCTGCAGAAGAAAAATCTGAAGCTAAGAGGGGTTAGTTCATGAGTTTTAAGGAAAGAAGCCATCCCCATAACATAAAAATGCAAGGTGAAGTAGCAAATATTGATGTAGAAGCTGTAGCAAGTTATACGGAAGATCTGCTAAGATCATTGATGAATGTGGCTAAGCTAAATAACAGATTTTTTAATGTATACAAAACAGCCTTATACTGGAAGAATATGCCACCTGGGACTTTCATAGCTAGGGAGGAGAAGTCAATGTCTGGTTTCAAGGCTTCAAAGGACAGGCAAATTCTCTTTTTAGGGGCCAATGCACCAGATAACTTTAACTTGAAGCCCATGTTCATTTACCATTTCAAAAATTCTAAGGCCCTTAAGAATTATGCTAAATCTGCTCTGCCTTTGTTCTGTAAATGGAACAAAAAAGCCTGGATGACAGCACATCTGTTTACAGCATGGTTTACTGAATATTTAAGCCCATTGTTAAGACCTACTGCTCATAAAAAAAGATTCCTTTTAAAATATTGCTGCTTATCGACCGAGCACTTGGTCATCCAAGAGCTCTGAAGGAGATGTGCAAGGAGAGTAAAGCTGTTTTCATTGCTGCTAACACAACATACCTTTTACAGCCCATAGATAAAGAAGCAATTTTGAATTACAAGACATTATTTAAGAAATACATTTCATAAGGCTAAAACTGCCATGGATAGTAATTATTCTGATGGATCTACACAAAGTACATTGAAAACCTTTTGGAAAGAATTCACCATTCTAGATGCCATTAGGAACATTTGTGATTCATAGGAGGAGGTCGAAATAGCAATATAAACAGGAGTTTGGAAGAAGTTGATTCCAACCCTTATGGATAACTTTGAGGGGTTCCAGTGAAGGAAGTAACTGCAGATGTGTTGAAAATAGCAAGAGAACTAGAATTGGAAGTGGATCCTGAAGATGTGACTGATTGCTGAAATCTCATGATAAAATTTGAACAGATGAGGAGTTGCTTCTTATGGATGAGCAGTGAAAGTGATTTCTTGAGATTGAATCTACTCTTGGTAAAGATGCTGTGAACATTACTGAAATGACAACAAAGGACTTAGAATGTTACATAAACTTAATTGAAAAAGCAGCATTAGGGTTGAGAGGACTGACACCAACGCTGAAAAAAGTTTTATTGTGGGTAAAACACTATCAAATGGCATCATGTGCTACAGACAAATATTTTGTGAAGGAAAGGGCCAATTGATGCATCAAAACTTATTGTTGTCTTACTTTAAGAAATTGCCACACTCATCCAACCTTCAGCAACCACCACCCTGATCAGACATTTACAACAAGACAAGACCTTCCACCAGCAAAAGTATTATAATTTTCTGGAGGCTCAGATGATCATTAGCATTTTTTTAAAAATTAAGGTATATACATTGCTAGTTTTTAGACATAATGCTTCTGCACACTTAATAGACCACAATCTAGTATAAACATAACTTTCATATGCATGGGGTAACCAATTGTTTATAATAATCTCTAATGATTTTTCCCACCTTCTCTCAATGGAGATCAAGTTTCTAACACACAAATTTGGGGGGCGGGAAACATTTGACTCGTAGCAGCCTGTATTGCCATATGTTGGAGATTGTTTCTCATGTTATATAAATACCTATTTATAAAATAAAATCTTTTAGATTCCAAATTTGTGGCAGTTTCCTGTTACATCGATTTATAAAATGAGAAAATAATCAGTTTAAGATTATAATAGAAGAAACATTTGGAGAATAAATAGATAACTTAAAAACACATAATGTATTGAAAAGATACCTAAAATTTTAAAAAGTTTCAATATTTTTGAAATGTATAGGTATAAATACTCTTTTTAACTGTGCATCAATAAAATATAATATTCTAACTCAAGAAAAAATGAAAGGATGCAATAGGTAAAAAAAAATCCACAGTGTTTTCCAAAATTATGATTTTTACCAGTTCTTGATCCATGAAAAATACAATCAATGCCTGACCATAACAAATAAGAAAATCTTCAGTCAGTTTGTACAAGTCAAAAGCAGAAAATCATAAAACTTGAGTGAATTCAATGTTCTGGGCTTTATGTTATCAGCACAGGACAAATTAGTTGTTTGGGTGATGCTGGAATCTTTGGATGTGCATCCAATATTTCATGAGTTAAAGGCACGTGACAAAGCTTTTGTGCCATCTGATGTCGCTATGACTTATGAAAAAAAAACTATTATTTTTGAAAACTGGCTTTTTTTAGCATTAATCATTAAAACTGAAAAGTTTTTTGTACCCAGATTTTCAGATTTTTACCTTCTAGCTACAACAGAAACAAAATTAATTTTGAAAGATGTGAGAATGGAGTACTAGGGATGTTTTTAGTCTCAAGTCAGGTATCAGGAAGGAAAAGCTCCATGAGTTTCCATGTAAAAGGTAACTTCTAACTGTAGACAATTTTTCCCTCCACTGATTCTCCCCCTGAGAGTCTATATTTTTCCACAACCTAATACTTATTGATCAACAGCCATTAAGCCAGGAAACAAAAAGGCATCCTCTCCCCATTATAGTAATAATGAGCATTGATAAAATTGTTTCACGGAAAGGGATTTTGTTAAAAGGTTAGCAGTGCAAATGTTTAGTACATTTGTAATTGCCAACTATTTATTCTGAAAATCTCTGTAGAACAAGTATTTACTCTATTTAGTTACTGTGAAATTGTTCCACTCAAATACATAGGGCCACAATACACACATACACATACACACACAATGGCATTTATACTGTTACATTCAGTAGTTCTGCTCATGTTGAAAATAATGGTGCTACCATTAACTAGTAATATATTATGTAAAACAGATGCTTTAAATGATTTTTTTCAGAGTAGATTTAATATAAAAGTAGCTATGACACTAAACAACACCCTCTGTAAATATTTTGATTTTGATGAATTATATGTTATAATAATTCATCAAATAACAATATGTTCAAGCAGCTGTCAAACAGTCAACCAGCAAGTACTAGACTGACCCTTTCCTCTGAGGATACATCATCTTGTTGTGAAAATCTTCCTTTATTTTCTTGGGTTAATGAGTGCATCTGTTATAGCCGAAGGCTGATATAGGGGTAACACCTTATTAATATTTATAGGATTGTAAGGGCTTGAACCTCTATTTTAAATATATATATTAACTTTTTGGTGCTTCTATGCTATACTAAAGAATAGTTTTATCAAAATATTGAGTCAAGGTATATAATAAGTAATTCTGAATTGCAAAATTATTAGCTAAAATTTATTTCCTGAACTTTTACTGTGTATCATAGGCTTTACGTACATTTGCTCATTTCATGTTCTCAACAACTCTGTGAAATAAGTACCATTGCTATCTCTACTTTAAGAATGAGGAAACTAAGGCTCCAAGAATCTAAGTAACTTGCCCAAAGTCCCATAGCTTGGAAAGAATTATGATTTGATTTTAGACTCCCTAACTACAGCACCTGCACCCTTATAACCTACACTATTGTGTACAAGCATATAGAAACACCTGTATTAAATTCAGAGCTCCCTTTAATTATTAACTCACACTTTAAACATTTATTAAATTAAGTGCCCATGCTTTACACAGCCATGGTAGAAGCAGACAATGAAACTTGTTTTAAACGCAGTGAATACTTGTACTGCCCCATGTGAG
>NW_007749162.1:8356-11184 GCF_000696425.1 Galeopterus variegatus | reverse complement strand
TTTCTGGATGCACACAAATTACCAAGACTGAGCCAAGCAGACACAGAAAATCTAAGCAGACAAATAACAATCAAAAAGATGGAAGCTGTTATCAGTGGTCTCCCAACAAAGAAAAGCCCAGGACCAAATGGCTTCACTGCATAATTTTACCAAATCCTTTAAAACAAATTAATACAATTCTCTACAAACTATTCCAAAAAATTGAAACAAAGGCCATTCTCCCAAACTCATTCTATGAGGCAAACATCAGTCTGATACCAAAACCAGACAAAGATGCATCTAAAAAAGAAAACTGCAGGCCAATATCTTTTATGAATATAGATGTGATAATTGTCAATAAAATACTAGCTAATAGAATATGACACATACATAAAATTATGCACAATGATCAAGTGGGTTTCTTCCCAGGGATGCAATGTTTGTTCAACATAAGCAAATCAATAAATGTCATACACCACATCAAAAAAATCAAGACAAAAACCATTTGATCATCTCTATAGGTGCTGAAAAAGCATTTGACAAAATTCAACATTTGTGCATGATCATGGCTATAAATTGGGTATAGAAGAAAAGCACCTTAATACAATTAAAGCCATGTACAACAAACCCACTGCAAATATCACCCTAAATAGGGAAAGGTTGAAAGCTTTTCCCTTAAGAACAGGAACAAGAAAAGGATGCCCACTCTCATCACTCCTATTCAATGCAGTGTTGGGTATACTAGCCAGATCAGTCAGGGAAGAGAAGAAAATAAAGTGCATGCAGATTGGAAAAGATGAAGTCAAACCGTACCTGTTTGCAGATGATATGATCCTATATATAGAACAGCCTGAAGACTCCACAAAAAAAATCTTAGAGTTGATAAATGACTTCAGCAAAGTTGCAGGATACAAAATCAACATGCAAAAATCAGTAGCATTTCTTTATTCCAACAAAGAACTGGCAGAAAAAGAAAGCAAGAAAGCTAGCCCATTTAAAATAGAACCCCCCAAAATAAAATACCTAGGAATAAAATTAATCAAGGATGTGAAAAATATCTACAATGAGAAGTACAAACCACTGGTGAGAGAAATTAAAGAGGACACAAGAAGATGGAAATATTTCCCAATATATCCCATGCCCTTTGATTGGAAGAATTAACATTGTGAAAATGTTCTTACTACCCAAAGTGATTTACAGATTCAATGCAATCCCCATCAAAATTCCAATGACATTCTTCTCAGAAATGGAGTAAACAATCCTAACATTCATATGGAATAACAAAAGACCATGAATAGCCAAAGCAATGCTGAGCAAAAATAAATAAATAAATAAAATAAAGTCAGAGGTATAACATTACCTGACTTTAAACTATAGTGCAAAATTATAGTTATCAAAACAGTAACATGGTGCCAGCATGAAAACAGACACATGGACCAATGGAACTGAGCAGAGAATCCAGAAATCTACCTATACACCTACAGCCATCAGATCTTTGACAAAGGCACCAGGACTACACACTGGGGAAGAGACTGCCTCTTCAGCAAGTGGTGCTGGCAATACTGCATGTTCATATGTAGAAGAATGAAACTAGACCTGTACCTCTCGCCATATACCTAAATCAAGTGGATTAAAGAATTAAATATACATCAACTGGATCAAAGAATTAAATATACATCCTGAAGCAATAAAACTCTTTAAATAAAACACTGGAGAAACACTTCAGGAAGTTGGACTGGGCACAGACTTTATGAATATGACCCCAAAAGGGCAGGCAATCAAAGGAAAAATAAACATATGCAATTATATCAAACTAAAAAGTTTCTTCACAGCAAAACAATTAACAGAGTGAAAAGACAACCAATATAGTGGGAGAAAATATTTGCAAAACATACATCTGACAAAGAATTAATATCCAGAATATACAAGGAACTCAACTTTACAGCGAAAAAACAAGAAACCTAATTAAAAATTGGGCAAAGGAGCTCAATAGGCATTTCTTAAAGGAAGATATACAGTGACCAACAGACACATGAAAAAATGCTCCACTTCACTCAGCATTCAGGTAATGCAAATCAACACCACTTTGAGATACCATCTCATTCCAGTTAGGATGGGTAATATCCAAATGACTGACTGAGAATGATAAATGCTGGCGAAGATGCAGTAAAAGGTGAACACTCCTACACTGTTGGTGGGACTGCAAAATGGTTCATCCTTTATGGAAAACAGCATGGAGATTCCTTAAAAAAAATATGATAGGTCTACCATATGACCCAGCTATTCCAATGCTGGTTATATGCCCAGAGGAATGGAAATCATCATGTCAAAGGGATACCTGTACTCCCATGTTTATTGCAGTGCTATTTACAACATCCAAGAGTTAGAACCAGCCTAAATGCCCTGCACTGGATGAGTGGATAAGGAAAAGTGGTATATCTACACAATGGAATACTATTCTGCTACAAAAAAGAAAAGAAAAGAAACACTGCCATTCACAGCAACATGTATGGACTTAGAGAAAATTATACTAAATGAAATAAGCCAGGCACAGAAAGATAAATACCGCATGTTCTCACTTATTTGTGGGAGCTAATAAAAATAAATAAATAAATATACAAACAAACTAACAGGGGTAGGGGGGAGAAGACACAACAATCACAACAATTCCTTGAACATGTTAAGAGAAGTGAACGGATATGATGTTGATGGCGGGGAGGTGGGTGAGGGTAGGGGGCAAAGAGGAATTTGTAAAGGGACATGAAAATCAACTACACTGTATATTGATAAATTAAGAAAAAAGAAAAATACAATTTTATAAGGAAGGAAAATGAAAATTACTCATGATC
>NW_007749162.1:7192-7852 GCF_000696425.1 Galeopterus variegatus | reverse complement strand
CTAATCACAAAATGATAAACTTGCAATTGACCATAACTGTAGTTATATTAAAAGAAAATAAATTAGACAATTCAGTTATTAGGCAGAGATGGTCATTCTGGGGAAATAAGCCTTAATAATAAGGTGTTTAATACCTATTTTTTTAATTAAAAGACACAGATAGATCAAAAATAAATGCTTGAAAAGATACACTGTGCAAACAGTGAACATTAAGAAAGTTGGTGTGGCTATACTAAAACCAAAGATTATCACCAGAGATAATAAGAAAGATTTCCCTTTGATTCTGTTATTACTTTTCTTTGTTATTAGGTATACACATTAAGAATATGTTCCTAATTTATTATCTGTATGTCTAAAGTCATATTTTGCTTCTCAGCCTTTCGGCCAACTTTTTGACAGTTTCCTCAAAGGGAAAAGTAGCAACAAATGTCTTGTTCAGATTTGCAAATACCTACTGTCCTGGAAGTTCTCTGATGGCTTTGATTATAAGTTGTGTTAAAAAATATGTTCTACATTTTATGGATTTCTTGGTAATAGAATTGGTTTGAAAGAGTTCAATTCACTATTGCCAGTAGTGACACTCATGCATGATATTTTTATATGATCCTTGAAATTCTACAACCCTACACTTACCAAGTCACCACCCAGTCCATTCTAGAA
>NW_007749162.1:5106-6286 GCF_000696425.1 Galeopterus variegatus | reverse complement strand
TGTGCTCCATAACTTTGCTCTTTCATGGCCACTTTCTTCTGAATGAGTTCCAGTTTTTTTTATTTTCTTCTAAAAACATTTCAGTGTCAATTGCCATTCCAAACCTGGCATATTTTTCTCCCATGTTACAAGCTTAAGTTTAATTTGTGAATAAACTCTGTTCATTCCAATATTGTAACTCTCTCTAGCTTTCTCAGTGTTTTCTCTATTTTGATTATTCAATCATTTATTTCTGAAATAGTTCTATGCTATTTTTTCTGTCACTTATGACTAAGACATGACAATGAAAGAAAAGGAGATTTGTCTAAAGCCGTGCTGTCTAACACAGTAGGTAGTAGTGACATGTGACTATTCAGCATTTGAAATGTGACTAGTCTGAATCAAGATGTACGGTAAATGTAAAACACACATTGAATTTGTAAGAATTAGTAAAAACAAATAAAATATCTCTCTAATAATTTTAGCATTGATTACATGTTAAAATGATAACTATTTTGAAGTTAAAATATACTGTTGAAGTTAATTTGACCTACTACTACCTACTTTTTAAATATGTTGATTAGAAAACTTAAAATTATGTAAATGGCTTGCCTTTGTGATACATATTTTATTTCTATTTGACAACAGTGGCCCAAAGCCACATAGCTGTCCAGTAACAGATAGAGCACCAAAACTCAATTTCTCTGACTTTCAGTTCATGTTGACTACATCTGTACATCGCGGCCTGAGAAGAAACCTAATTTTAGGCAATCTAATTCCTATCTTTATTGCAAAGGTTTTATAGTAAAATCTCTATTTGCTGTCTTGAATAATTTCATGAATTGACTTTCGATGGTGAAGGGCAGCAGCAGACAGTAATTGGAAATGTTCTTCACTTTGAGATTCTGAAGGTAGGATCTACACAAATGTAGCTTACATGGATTCCCATTTGGAACCTGTTCTAAGAAACCCCCTTAAGACAGACTGAGGGAGAGAATCAAGTCCTCAGTGGCACTTTCACTTTTAAGCCTTAGTACAATGCCATGTGATACATTAAAGTCTAATTTGTCCCTTCATGGAAAGTCACCCTGCAGCAAGGTTCTGATTATAATAGTCTTTCTTTAGAACAATTCCCAGACACATTTTGAAACACACGAATGAAATAAAGGTATGATTTGTTCCCCCATTCTGCTGGATTGAG
>NW_007749162.1:1532-3894 GCF_000696425.1 Galeopterus variegatus | reverse complement strand
AAAAAAAAAATCTTCTTTTAGTCTAATTGCTTTTATTATACCTCATTTTAAATTCTTTGGCCCGCCTAAACTTGCAAGCCTGTGGAAAATTCATAGTCTGGGGTGTGAGATGTCAGTAGTGTCAGGACTGAAAATCAGCCACTTATCTGGAATCATCTTGAAGAATATCTAGAAGAAACCCTTTGGTATACATGTAATGCAACTACACAAATCGGGCTAAATTAGTGTATCAACTCTAGGTTATAAGAGGCAAGACACAGGAGACAAGTATTCAAGGTTATATAGGTTAACTAATATCAGTGAGGCACCTTTGTCGATCATATATGCCATAGCTTATTTTTTAATCTTGGCTTACATACCATCTAGCTATCTTTTTTTCATCTTTTCTCATTTTGCAGTTCACACCAGAAAGCATTTTAACTAATTTGCTCCTACATAAACCTAGTTAAATAATTTTGCCTACCCCCATTATTCTATGATAGAGTCATATCTTTTCTCTTCATGGCAACTATGATGTCTTGGAAGCATTAATTCGTTTAACTAATTACCTTATTTATGTCTTCTATCAGACACTAAATTTCAAGAGGTAAGGGTAATATCCATTTTTTTTTTCTGTTTTATCCCTAACATCCAGCACAGGGTCCATAATATAAAGGGTGCACCCCAAATGTCTGGTGAATATTACTAAATCTGAGAGAGAGAACCTGTTTCATTAGAAACATGAGTGATGTCATAGTAGGCTGATCAGGAGGGGCCAAGATAAGGCCTAGTTAGGCAATAGAAGTTTAGAAGAAAAGAAGGTAGAATTGCAAGGGTAGAGACATGGACTGGAAGAAGTGAGGAGTTACTACTCATGAGTCTTCCAAGAGCACTGCCAAAATGGAGTTAGCCCCCAAAAACCTGCTGTACGAGTCACACACAGTGAGTTTCTAACCTAGAGCAGAGGTTGGCTACAGTCTTGCTTTTATACATGGAAACCCAACTTTGATTTTGCTGTCAGGGGGAGAGAGAGCCAATCTGTATCAGTTTACTTCCTTCATAAAGGGGTAATATTCTGAGAGTGAGGCCTTCTAGACCAAATTTTGGAAATCAAATTGCATTTTTCCTAGATATTTTCACCAGTGTTTCAGAATTCTTCTGCTCAAATTTGAATAATAAATGTTCTTTTCCATTCTTTATCTCCCGATTCAACTGTCTGAATTCCATTAGTATGCCACACATATATACAAGTACTTCAGAAAGTTTATGGAAAGATTAGTATTATCTTTTATTCCTATCTTTTTCATAAACATTTTGAAGTACCATTGTATGTATTTCATGTTGACTTAAATCTTGTGACTAGACTGCAAATATATATACCTAGGAAGGGGAAGTAATAAACTCTGCTAAGATAACATGCTGAAATATTTGATATCAATCAATTTTATCCACTTGAATCACCATAATCTTTGATAAAGTAAGTATGGTTTACACAATATGTATATAATGAAAACATACACCAATACATACAATATAAACACCATTGCTTTTAATTTGTAGCTTTTAGGGTGCTAAATAGTTAGGAGATATATACACACACACACATATATTATTCATAATTTATATTAAGGCCTTAATCCAGTAAATGATCTCTATACTCTGAAACAGTCCAGGTTATTCTTTTTTTCTCATTGTCTCTATTTTGCAGATACTACTATGTGGGTCCTTAATTTTACTGTGTCATTCTATTAGTATTGGTTGCTTCTTTCATTAGGGTTCTTACTACTATCTGCTGATTTTTACTTAAGAATTTGTGTCTTTAAATGATTAAAGCTCAAGGTAACTAATAAGTCTTTATCAGAACATTAGGAGAGATTTGTTTCCTTTGACATTTGAAAGGTTTTAGCTACCTGTTTTACTTATTTTTTCTACCTTATGGATCTTTTTGAGCTGTGTACTTGCCTTCATTGATGGTTCTGTTCTCTTGCAGGTCTGGGGAAGAGGCGGGCAGGATGGAGAGGACATCACAAATGTCTTTTGATGGAAACAATCTGTTATACAATTCTAGGATGAAGTCAAAGCTGAAAAGGATCATGGCACACCCTCTGTCCTCATTGTCCTTCTCCCATTAATCCCAATGTAAGCATGCACCACTACATACAATAGTAAACAGAATTGCTTTTAATTATTTGTAGCTTTTATGGTGCAAAACAGTTAAAATTCTAACCCATCGGGGCAAAAAAAAAGTACTTCTGGGCTTCCAATTCCAGTAACATGGCAATCTGAACTAATATGGAATTCCTCTTAAAAGGAGACAATACAATAGCTTAAAATAATCAAATTAAAATGATGCATTTGAAATGAGTATAGCCAGGGAAAACAC
>NW_007749162.1:0-1060 GCF_000696425.1 Galeopterus variegatus | reverse complement strand
ATAGCTTAAAATAATCAAATTAAAATGATGCATTTGAAATGAGTATAGCCAGGGAAAACACAGTGAAAAAAATAGGCATAGTTCAAACAACCATGTAATAAACAATGGAAACTTTAAAAAAAAAAAATCTATATATGGAAATTAACAACTCACAAAATTAGAATTAGTAAATCTTAGGATAAATATGAGGAAATGAGTCCAAAATGCAGCTCTGAAAATTAAAGAGATGAAAACAATAAAAGACAAGTTCAAGGATGTGGAAGACAGAATGAGATTTTCTACTTTAGTTTAAAATAAATTCTATTCTGAACTTCCAACAAAATTGTTTTTACCTTCATGAGACATCTCTTTCTGCTTCGACTTGTAGGTGTGTACATTTTTATAATGCTTCTTATAGACTCCTTGATGGGAGGGTCTATATTTAATCTCCGTAATCACATGCTGCCTAGCACATTACCTTGCATGTAGTGATCTCCCATAGAAGTTCATTGAATGAATAACCACATAAAAGGAAAACACTGCATATAAGAGTACATACGTTCTTGTAAATGAAGACATTTGGCAATGCCTGGAGACATTTCTAATTGTCACAGCTGAGGGAAAGAAGTACTACCAGGACCTAGTGAGTAAAGACCAAAGATGCTGCTAAACATCTTACAATGCACAGAACGGCCCTCCACAATTGAAGTTGTGTCTGGATTAAGGAACCCTGATTTATAGTCTGTTATAATGTCATAAACCACAAGGATCTCTAAACAATAAATTCCTTACTTTGCACAAGGAAAAAAATAAAATTAAAAAAAAACATCACTATTGAAAATAAAATAAATTATAAAAAAAGGTAATATAGCCTATTACTAAATATTAAAGGCAATATTGGATAAGATAAAAACAGTATTTTTCAAGATTGATTAAAGATGTAAATCTGAAACTGAATACATTGTTGTAATTTTTTTTAAAAAGAGTAATTATTTTTAAAGAGGGTAGATATATTTCTCGAAAAGACACAATAAATAGTTTGATCTTTCAATAGCTCAAATGTACTTTGCAGATAATTGAA
>NW_007749161.1:9972-11186 GCF_000696425.1 Galeopterus variegatus | reverse complement strand
TTTTTTGGTAGATTTAGTCGTGCCCATGCAGAATATACAGGATAATCTCTCTTACTGAAGTCAACTGATTAGGCACTTTCATTACATCAGCAAAATATCTTCTTTGCAACACCTAGATTAGTGCTTTATTGAACAACTGGAGACTGAAGCCCAGCCAAACTGACACCTCAATAAAGCCAACATACATGCCTAAAAGCAAATTATGTTATCAGTGTCTAGCATTGTTTCTTAGGTCAAACTTTAAAAGGTCTTTATCATTCAGAGACTATAAAACACTTTAACATTATTTTTTCTAGTATTTATACAGTTTAATTTATCACATTCAAATCTTTGATCTATTTGGAATTTATTTTTTATAAGAGGTATATGTAACCAACAATATTTTATCCTAAATGGCTATCCATTTTTCCCAACACAATTTCTTAAATAATACATTTTTTTTCCTTTAGTGATTGAATTGCAACCTTTAAAATATAGTTTTCTAAATGTATTTGGGTTGATATCTGGACATTCTGTTCTTTTCAAATTACTTTATGTCTTCATACACTATTAGCTCACTCTTCTATTTAATACTCTTTTGATGTTTTAAAATATGGTAGCAGTAGGGTCTCCTATTTATTTCATTCTAATTCTTTGTTTTTATTTTTCCATATGAATGTTAAAATCAGCTTGTCTAGTTAAAAACAAAAACATCTTATGGATATTATATAGGAGTAGCATTAAATGCATTGGTTACTTCAAAATTTTTAGTTTTCTGTTTTAGAAAAATGTTATTTTATTTTTTTCAAGTCTCCCTTGTATCATTTAGTAATAAAGTTTGCTTCATAGAGATCTTGCACATTTCTTGAAAGTTTATCACTTGACAAGTTTTAAAATATTTTTATTGTTTCAGTTATTTGTTGTTGTAAAAGGGGAACTTTTTCCTTCTGTACTGTTTAATCTCGTGTATCTATATGAAGAATATTAATTTCAGATTACCCTTGTCAGTTTACTGAGTTCTCTGAAATTTTAGTTAATTCTCTTAGATTTTCAATGTATACAACCATGCCAACTGCAGATAATTTTATTTTTGATCTTCTGTATTTAATATTTCTGCTTCTAATTTATTTTCCTAGTTTAACTCTAATGTTAATACTTCTTATATAATGCTAAGTTATTGTGGGGCATTGTGTCTTGATATTGACTTTACTGAGGGTTTCTTAGTATTTCTGCAT
>NW_007749161.1:2752-9110 GCF_000696425.1 Galeopterus variegatus | reverse complement strand
GACATCTTTTAATGTTCTTTTAACATTATGCTTCATTTTGTTTGTTTTGTTTTGTTTTGGATTAGCCATTTGCAGGAGAGTCAGTGGTGTAGTTCTACTCTGAAGGCTGGTAGTCTTGAACTCAGGAAGAACCGATGTGTCAGTTGAAGTCCAAAGGCAGGAATAAAAGCTGGTGTCCCAGTTTGAAGGCCATTGGACAGGAGGAATTTTCTTTTACTCAGGGGAGGGTCAATATTTATGTTCCATTCAGTCCTTCAACTGATTCAATGAAGCTCACCCACATTAGGGAAGGAATTGTGTTTTACTCTATCAATTTAAATGTTAATCTCATCCAAAACATCCTCAAGGAAACACCCAGAATAATGTTTGACTAAATGGCTAGGTGTCCTGTGGGCCAGTTGAGGTGACACATAAAATTAACTATCACAGGCCCAGAGTTATTTTGTTTTTGTGTTGATTTTTTATGACAAGAGAAGAAAAGCTGAGTGAATACTCCTTTTCTGCCTTTTTCTTAGTGAGTTCTAAACCTCTTTTCTAAATAAATAGTGAGTCAGCCAAACTTTGAAGAATATAGGTTTAAAAGGATGCCAAATTATTAGCTTGTCGAGTGCCCATGGATCTTGGTCTGGCCTTTTTCCTAAGGTTTGTACATGTGGCTCTTGGCAACATGAGGGAGTGAAAGCTCCTTTTTCTTCAAGAGAGAAGCATTTTCTGTGGGAACCTGAGGTTTTGTTCACATGACTTCATTGTGGAACTCAACCTTAAAACAGTGAGTAGGGATCTCTGAGGCTACTTAATAGTATGGTAGTGCATGAAGTTTCTTCTTTTGGGTGTGGTACATAGAAGTTGTGGTGACATTTTTGCTGATTTTATATGGTGAACCAACATGTGAGTCAATAAGTGGATTTTTATAATTCACTTATGCATAGTAATAAGCCCCCAGGGGAGGTTGAAGAAGCCACATCCTGCCTTAAAAAGAAACCAAAATATCTGCAGAAGGATGTTGCTAGGTGAAATGTCATCTTAGGAGTATATTAAAGGTGGGATTGTTTGGACCCTGAATATATAAAATGTCAAAGGAGAACAGGCAAAAGAGATTTTAGTGCTGGTCAAAATAAACAAATAAATAAACTTTTAAAATTTAGTGAAGTCTTAAAACTATGTAGTCAGTTTTTATGATTGCCTTCAAGGAAAGGTTTAATGTATGAAATCTTACTGGAAGATTCAAGAGAAAATTAAAAATAAATAAATAAATCCCTGTGCCTAAAGAACTTACAGTTTAGTGTAATTAAAGGATAAAGAGTGAATGTGTGGAGATGAGACTGAAAAGACAAGTTCTTCTAGATCACTGAAGGTCTTGTTTGTGAAGCTAAGAAATGTGAATCTTCTTTTCTGGTGTTAGGGACCCATCAAGATCATAAAACATGTGAGTGACACAATTGATGAATTCATGGAAAAACTTCACTGGTGATAATAAGAAGGACAGATGAAGACTTGAACAGAATTTTAAGAAGACCTAAACCATGAAAAGATCCTGGGGACCCCTACATGCAATTCAAAGTAATATAGAAAGCATACAAAAATGTGGAAATTAAAATAACACATATAATAAATGTTATAATTATAGTAATGCTTTCCAGAAATTTTAACTTAAAAATTCTGGATAAATTTATTGAACCCACACTTTTCTCATATCTTATATTGTATTTGACTTACTGACACACTAAGAATACAATTTTATTGCCCACTAGGTAATTTATCCTAGCACTCCATGAAGATTTGGATGGGACAATAACAATAGAAATATATGGACAGAAGGACATTTTACAAAGTAGAGTTGAAAGAACTTGGTGATTGATTGGCAAAGGAGAGGGTTAGGGATTTGAAAATTTCTAGCTTAGAATCATGGGTAGAGCCAAATAAAAGCACATGGGAAAAAGCAAACATTTGGAAGCATATGGTAAATCTAAAATGTAGATTAATTCTTATTGCCTCATGTGGAATTGGTTTAAAAATAAGTTTCCTGGTGGTAGGAGAGTGTTTCTTCTAAATTTATATAGACTAAGGTTATGTTTTTGAAAAATAGAAATTTAAATATCTTCCAGAACCTAACATAAACTTGAGAATCAGAATCAAAATTTTATCTTTTTGTCATCTAGAGGGTTTTTTGATAACAGACGTTGTCTAGTTATTTGGAGAAAGTCTAGCATTCATTGCCAAATTGCATGCATTATAATTTTAGTCAATTGTCTGTTGATAATAATTATTTCCCTGTAACTGACTTGGATTTCTCCAGCCAGTGCCAATGATGCATATGGGCAGATGACTAAAAAGAGATAAAGGGAATCAGATAGTTTCAAAGTCCTAAAGAACTTACTCCTGCTACAGAATTCGGAAATCCCTTTCCTTCAATTGACAAATGTTTCTTTGACACAAACACAAAAAATCTATATGTAGTCCTGTCCTTTGCTATGATATATGGAAGCATGTAATCCATTCTTTATATACCAGTACTTGTTTATCCTGAAATTATATTGGAAAATGCTGGCATTATAGAGAGATAATAATGAATTAATAATTTTTGTCTTATTGCTGATCATGGTACACTTGGGGATGCTATTAATGAATATTAAACGAGTAAAAAAAAGGTTATTTAGACTGATTTAGAAGGTGAGTTCTGACATAGATATATGGCCTTTTCCCTCCTCCTCCTCTTTTTTCTCTTCTTTTTCTCCTTCCCCATGGATATCAAGTGCAAAAATATGAAAGGCAAATGGAGTTTGTTTATTAGGTTCTTACAGTTGGCAATCTGAGTGTCTCCTGACGTTGTCTTTCTTTTTTTGCTTTGGGAAAACATCAGCCTGAAGAGGGTGACCCCGTGCACTTGTTTTAGATGAAGGTAAACAGAAGACAATATTACTTGCCTGAATGGAGTAGACTATCCCATGGAGGAGAATAATAGCTGTCTTCTAGTTTCTGTTTTTCTAAAAAGAGCAGTGAGGACTTAAAAGGAGAAAGAACTAGAGAGGAGGGTGAAAGATGATTACCTTAAGGATTAGAGCTGTTACCCTGGTGAAGTCTGCAAATACTGTTTCTAAGTGATAGATTGAATATCTCTTAAGTGAAATGAATTACAACTAAGGGATTAGCAGTAAATCTTTACAAGAAAATATCTCTCAGTTAGTTTGATTTCAATAAGAGTGGATATTGTTTCACTCATTAACCATGCTGTCATATAAATATTATTTTAAAAGATCAGTAGAAACACACCCTTTTTTTGAAAAAGTTCAAATTTCTGAAGTTTCCTCACAAGTTCAGCAATGTTAGCTAAAATAAAATAATCAGAAATGGTTCTTTTAGTAAAAAACTGCATTTAACCTGGCCTTATCAGTGACTGTAGAAATGGAAATATTTTATTTTATGAGAGATGTAGCAGATTTAGGAGGTCTCCTAAATGCCTTGTACATTGCTAGATACTCTTGTTGGCATTTTTTATTTAAAAATGCAATCCAGAACACATTGTAAGTTCAAGAAATAGTACACATGCTTCAGGTTAACACGGTAATGGCTCTGACCTTTAACCCTGATGCAACTGTTCTATCCTAACAGCTCTTCATGAAAGGACACCAAATACTGAAGAAATTGGAAAGGTTAACAAAGTTAGTGGACAAAATAAACTTGATACTGAGAATGAACTTTCACATGCAGCAAAAAAATAAACACTATTCTCTTAGGCTGATCATCAAAGGATGTTTAAAATGCCTATATGCTTCTTAGTGCTAAGTTCACCCTCTCTTTTGAGGAGAATTGTTTATACAAAGGGTTACCAAATTTATAGTGAGTCGATTATTGCAAATTCATAAGAACTAATATGTATGGGATTGTATTGAAACAACTGAAGTCCCAGCACCACTAGGGTGGCAATAATACCTAACAATTTGCCATTTTAAAATTCACTTATATGACATCAAAGTATAAGAGGAATTTTTAACCCCCATGTACAGAGCTGAGTGAATTATTTCCCTACATAATTTATAGAACTTGGTCCCAAAATATAATCTGAATTCTTGGCTGCTAAAAAGTAATGTAAAGCCTGACTTCTGTTACAGACACATTTTAGCAGTTCACAGCTCAGGTTGACTCTACAATGGGAATTACATATCATATTCCTTTTTTCTTGTAAAAATGGTAAAGAGCAAAATTACTGTAAAACTTTCTGTGTGATCAACTAAAACAGTGTGCAAAGACCATTAAAAACACTAAAAAGGCAGATGTGTTTTTTACTAGTTTCTGCTTGTCATCTAAATAGTTTCATTTGCATTTCGTAACAGCCACACATCACCCTAAAGATGTAGAGACAGTTTCTACTGCACACAAGTCCCTTAAAAGAAATATTCCAGACCAAAACTCACCAGAGCAGTCTTAATGTTATTTTTTTGTAATGAGAAGTACAGGTTAGGGACTTCCTTCCCTTTCCACCACCCCAATCAAGAAAATAATGTTTACATGAAAGGAAAAGCAAAGAACAGACAAGAATGGTCATATCTGGTTTTGCATTTAAAAATCCAATCCTCGATGGCTTAAAAAAATAAATTTTCAGGTGGTCTTGTTTTTTAACTCAACAAAGTTCCAGTTGTTACATAACTCATCTTACTAATTTATTGTTGGGCTTTGAAAAAGCTTCTCCATTTTGCCAGTCTTCCGAAGTATTGGTTGATGTGGCTAGCAGTCTTTCAGAAAACACCAGGATTAACAGGGTATTTGCACACCTGCAAAGCTCATTTAATGGCTGAAATTGCAAATACTGCACAAGTAAAACAAAAAATATGTATATTTTAAGTTATTTATTGACCACAGCTATATAACACTATTGAGACAACCAAGAATGTGTGTCTGTATATTATGCATTCCAAAAAGTCGTTTTGATTGATTATTATTCCATGTCAAATATTTTGATTTGTTGGGAAAAAATGATAAAAAATCTATAAGAGAAATGGACAACTTTGTGGGAAAATATCTGAGCAATAAAAGCATTAAGAAAAGACTTTAGTGATCTTGGGAGTCTTAAAGTCAAGGAATAAATGAAAACAGACAAGAAAAAATGTAAGAAAGAAAGACAACATGGCAGATTATTTTTCTAAGGATTTACATTGTGATGCATTACCAAGCACACTTAGACTAAGCAATTTAATATCCCTGAGAGGCATTTTCTGAATGCTCACCCATCTTTCAGGTGTGTAACTTTTTTTAAAAAACACATACATTTAATTAAGTTTTCCTTAAAAGATTCTCGTTTTGACGATTTTGAGGTTTCTTGAAAATTCTTTTCACAAAATCATCTAGGGCTGAGCTCTCATTCTAACTGAGAATGGCTTTCAAAGAAGATAACTTTCTGGCGTTCTAACTGAGGTAGAGGGGTTAGGTATTCAGGATGGAAATTATCACCAGAGTAATGGATACCATATAGGAATTCTACCCACTCCCTACTTTTGAAGCCATGGCAGACATAACTAATCGATTAGGGAACTAGGTGCATTCTTAGAATCTTCAAGTCCGTGCTCTAGACAGCCACCATTAAGCTCTTAAATTGGTTCAAATAGTGAAATCTATTTGCCATCCTACATTAGATTCATATTCCAGGTTTAAATATCTACTCTTCTTTTCTTCAGTGGAGATAATATCACTTTCTGCTTCACTGACCTAAGAACTAGCCCTAGAGAAGAGTATATAGAGATATAGTGCAATTTTTCCATCTAAAGCTATAGGATGGACTGTAATAAACCCATTATAACTAAAAGAGGCTTTATCAAAATTTCCCTATGAGATTATAATCTATTTTATTAACAAATTACTATTGCTCGTCATGTGTTTACTCTCACAAAATGAGTTAATTGGGTTATTGAGAAAATACAAAATGGAATTTTTTAAGGAGTTAGGTTTTATCTGTAAAACTGATTATACTTTATACTCCTGATATCATTGTGCTGTGGGTACAGGAAAAGAGGAAACAAGATTTCCAACTAAATAGATGAGTTTGATGCTATCAACCTAAAGAGAAAAATGATCCTTGAATGCCTTAAAATCACAGCCAGCTAGATATTAGCATCTATCATATTTAATGTCCTATTTATATTTTTCAAACTGTGAACACTCTGCTACTTAAGCCTTCAGCTTTATTTGAAAATCTATTTTCAATTCAGTAAATCTGTGGGCTTTGTAAATTGTGAATATAAGAAAATGGGCAGTAAGTTACAGTTAGAAGCTGTAAATAAATGGAGATTCCCATTGTGAGTGGGCGCGAAGGCACATCTGCAAGTTGTAGTCTAGATTCCACTTCAGTCTGTGTTTTCCCCAGTGT
>NW_007749161.1:0-472 GCF_000696425.1 Galeopterus variegatus | reverse complement strand
TCAGAATCATAAAATATGTGATCATTTATGACTGGTTTCTTTCACAAGGCATAATGTTTTCAAGGTCCATTCATGGCCAAATAATATTCTACTGTATGGATATACCGCATTTTATTTATCCATTTGTCATGTGAAGGACATTTGATCAGGAAATGGTTTCCCTTTTCTCTTCTTTTCTTCTTATTTGTTTCTTTTTTGCTTTATATTATTCTGATTTTTGTTAACTTTGTGATATTTGTTATAGGTTATTTGATTTCACACAGGAAAAATCCTAGTGTTACCTTCCAAACTAACACTCCTCAAACTTTAGCATGTATAGAAACACCTGGGCTCTTTTAAAAATGCAGACTCTGAGTTAACAGATCATGACTGTGCATTTCTAACATGTTCCCAGGTACTGCTGATATTGCTGTTCCATACATTACCCATTAAGTATCAAGGATTCCAACCACACATTCCATTGAAAAGGAAT